>NC_056725.1:489440399-489582899 GCF_019279795.1 Protopterus annectens | reverse complement strand
ACTCCATGTCAGTGTGTGGACCTACCTAAATTGCTGGTTGGAGGCATACCAGTGTACGTCAGATCCTAACTTTAATTACCAGCATAGTGGTGTTGGACGTCCTAGCTTTCACAACCTATGTCCAACTGCCTGGCCTGCTGTAGTCTGTGTGTCTGTGGGGGTTGGGGTCATTCATTGGGCATATCCACAGGCCATTGTATATCATTTGTCTGTATTGGTCTACACCTGTCCAGCTGTATGGAATGTGTGTGGGCTGTATGGACACGCATGATGTTCAGCCCATAACTTGCAGTGGGTTAGGACACCCTGTGTACTACTGGCTACTATTGTGACCCTGGTATGTGCTACAGATGTCATGGTGCCACTATGGATGTGTACTGTCTGCTGCCCTAACATTCGGCCACCAAATTCTCTTGTATGCTTACATCCATACCATAGCAACGGGTAAATACACATTCTAATACAACTGCCAATTGTTAGGTCGATAGACGTACCTTGGGGGTGTTCCGGACCTGAGGATGGTGCTGGAGGGCTACCTATGTTGGATGCACACAGTGCACTTCCTATACATGGCTGAGCACAGGTAGTGTCATGTTTGGCATCCATTGTACAGTGTGCGAGTCAGAGAGGGTGAAATCCCTGGGTACCTACTGTGTCAGTGCATATGCCTTGTGTTGCCTCTTTGCCAAGGGCAGGTCATACTGTGCACGGCCCCTTTGCCGACTGGGCCAAGCTCAGGTAGTTCCTCTTCCAAGTCACACTGTGCCTGTACAGGCCTTGGCAGTGGTGGTGGGCCATGTGGCCCTGCCCCATGCTGTTCCTGTTGCAACTGTTACTGCAGGATCAGATTGTGCAGCATAGCAAATACCATAAAAATTTGTGTGCATGCAGATAGTGAATACTGCAGGGCTCCACCGGATGTGTCCAGATACCAGAACCATGACCTGAGCATCCCCGAACACATGCTCAATTATATGTCTTGCCTGTACATCTGCCTCATTATGGTGTGATTGTTCAGGTGTGTGTGCATTGCTGATGGGTGTCATCAGCCACGACTCCAGTGGTTACCCAGCATCCTCCACTAGGAGACTGTAGGGGATGTCCATATTGGCAAAGGTGTGGTACACCTGCGTCAGATGCCATATATCGGAATCGTCATAGCTTCCAGGGCAGACAGCACACACATTCATTTTAATGCCCTGGCCATCGCATATGGCCTAGCTGTTAGAGGGTATGCCCCTGCAGTTAATGTAGGCCCTACCCCACTCACCGGGTGCTGCTTTGATGCATACATGTGTGCAGGCTATAGCACCCAGTACCCCAGAGTAGTCAGCCATGTGGTGGAAGAGATGCATATTGCTGGTCTACTAATCATGTGTGTTGAGGACATGTACGTGCTCACTAGCATGTGTTGACATGGCGTCTGTGAACTGGTGCAATACTTTGGATGCAGATGCCTCTCAGATCCCCATGATATCCCCAGTTGTGCTTTGGGAGGTACCTGTGGCTAGTATACCTAGGCCAACACATACTGTGGTATGTGTTGGCCTAGGTATACTGGCCACAGGTACTTCCCAAAGCACAACTGGGGATATCATGGGGATCTGAGAGGCATCTGCATGATATCCCCAGTTGTGCTTTGGGAGGTACCTGTGGCCAGTATACCTAGGCCACAGGTACCTCCCAAAGCACAACTGGGGATATCATGCAGATGCCTCTCAGATCCCCATGATATCCCCAGTTGTGCTTTGGGAGGTACCTGTGGCCAGTATACCTAGGCCAACACATACTGTGGTATCCACTGTGATGGGTTTCCCTCGGCCGGTTTGATGTGTCAGGTGTGGCAGGCACAGGTCAACAAGCCGCTGTAGGTGGTCTCTGTCCACCCCATAGTGCTCCACTATCCTCAGCTCATGCAGCCACTGGTAAGTCACCCTGGGTCTATAAAGTCGTATGTCACCTCAGTAAGGGTTGTTCGGCAGCATACACATCCTCACTGCCCTCAGCCTCCTGCACATGTTGGTCTATGTTGCCTGCTGCAGCCCTTCTCATTTGGTTGGACTGTGTTGAGAAATGTCCCTGCATGTATACACCAGTGGTGTAGAGTGTGCAAGAAACCTGTGTGTATGGTGCTTGCTCACATTACCGTAGTGTTCTGGTGCGGGCTGGCCATGTCATCTGCTGATTGTGCTGATCATCACCTGTTTGTGCAGCCTGTTCACCCTGACTACCCCACTACTGCTGTTGTCCCTCCCATTGTCACCAGGCAGGTATAGACACACCCCTAGCTTAGGCGTGCTAAGGCAGGAGCACTCCCGAGGCACAGGTCTCCAATGTACATACAGTATGCCTGACCCCCCCCCATGCTTTCATCTATATTCAAGCCCTGCATCTGGCTATCTGCACACATACACTCCAGGGATCTGCATCACACCCTGGGGATAAATGGGATACCGAATCTCCAAATTAATAACCACTGCTTACTGTCGCTCAGATCCATACACAACTGGTAACAGGTGCCTTACTATCACTGTATTTGATGTCCCATGGTCTTCCCAGTAACAAAATAATCAGTGTCTACACGACTAGAACCCGAGACACTGCACACCACAGACAATGTGCTTTACCACTATGCCATGACAGATATACATACATCCGAGGTGGTCACGTACAGATCATCCAGCACAAACATTCAATAGTGCTAATGTCCACATACATATATGTATATATCTATGTCTATCTATATCTGCATATATCATATATATTATATATATACATATATACATAGATATATATATACATACATACACACACATATGCATATACACACATACATAGATATTGCATTTATGTCACAACAGCGGACCACATGACATCAAAACATTAGACAGGAATGAAACGGAAACTAGATGTGCCACCTGCATTATGTAGTGTTGTTACTATCAAGGCAACTGTGTTTTGTTGCGTCACATGGGTCAGACTGTATTAAGGGTAAGAGTAGGGCTGCTGGCATTTACTCACCAGACCTATTGGCGAATGTATGTATTGACAACCCAGTGTCTTGGCCGATTATGCGAGCGGTGGACACTATATAGGAAAGCAACAAAACACACTCAACACATCCGGAAGGTAGCCACCCACAGATACCAACACATAGGGTATGACTGCTAAACACACACACCTGCCATGTCTTGGAATCTAGCACCTACCTGTCTTTTTTACCACACAACAGCATTACACAGTAACAGAACGCGCTACCAAGATTTCTAGATTATAGCACTCAGGAACCACAAAAAAAAATTTTTTTTTTTACTACTTTGTTCATCATTTTGTTGTGACAACCTTTAAAATTGCTGCTACAACCTTAGAGAAGTGGAATATAAGACTTTTATTTATCGTACTTGTTGAAGTTTTGTTACATTATTCCAGGGTGAGCATTTTAGATTATAGCACTCCCAGAGGCATACTTCTAGGTGGGTGACATCATCAGCAAAGGCAAAGACGGCAATAGGGAGTGTACGGAGAGTGAGCTGTCTAAAAACATTATTCAGCCCCCAGGCAGCTGGAAACACACACACGGCAGGGCTGGAATTAGAACATAGAACTGTCTACCTTATCACACTACAGCATTACGCAGTTATAGAACATGCTACTAAGATTACTGGGTCAGTGTACTCCCAGAGGCATACTTCTAGGTGGGTGACATCATCAGTAAAGGCAAAGATGCCGCTAGGGAGTGTATGGAGAGTGAGCTGTCTAAAAACATTATTCAGTCCCCAGGCAGCTGGAAACACATGCACACATGGCAGGGCTGGGATTAGAACATAGACCTGACTACGTTATCACACTACAACATTATGCAGTTACAGAACACGCTACCAAGATTACTGGATGACAACACTCCCAGAGGCATACTTCTAGGTGGGTGACATCATCAGTAAAGGCAAAGACGACGATAGGGAGTGTACGGAGAGTGAGCTGTCTAAAAATATTATTCAGTCCCCAGGCAGCTGGAAACGCACACATGGCAGGGCTGGGATTAAAACATAGACCTGACTACTTTATCACACTACAGCATTACGCAGTTACAGACCGCACTACCCAGATTACTGGATCACAGCACTCCCAGAGGCATACTTCTAGGTGGGTGACATCATCAGCAAAGGCAAAGACACCAATAGGGATTGTATGGAGTGTGATCAGTCTAAAAGCATATTAGTGTCCTAAGGCAGACGGAGATGAATGCACGGCAGTGGTGTGAGCAGGACAACTGGCTATCTATGGAGCACTAGTACAACACTACATAGATACAAGATGCGCCACAGACAGTACACCTTTCAAGACAGTCAATATGACCTTCTAGGAATGCAGACATCGACATGGATGCTGGCAGTTACGGTGTACATACCTGTGAACCAGTGTGTTAAATTTAGGAATCCATCCTGAAGTGGGGTATGGCCATCTGATGCTTGGATGACCACTATCACTATACAGGATAAAAATGGTCATGCCCATACACAGGGGCACAAAACCGACACAAGGTGTCACTGGGCATGCTCACACACTTAGTAGCACACATCAGTCTGGAATGTACTATGTGTCCATCTACAAAACAGTGTACTGGGCATGCTCACACAATAGCGAAGGGCTGTCTTGTATGCACACAGATTCTAAACAGGGAAGGGCTCAGTGTGTCGATAGTCATCATTGTTAGCATGAACGCTGTACGACATATGTCTGACACCGGTCTTCTACACAACGTCTGCTGCTGTCCATCACCTTAGCTGTACCAGTCTAAACCTGGCACACTAATACCACCCGTGGTGTTGTCCTGGCAGGAGTGGGTACTTTGCACATGTAGTACCATACATAGTGAAGAACCTGAGACCAGGGAAACACCCTGACACCTACAGGACAACTGCATTGTATGTGTATGCTAAATAGTGCTAGATGTATAGCGTTCGTAATCATAGCTGCCAATCTAGATCCAACAATGGGGAATACTGACATCTGTGCAGTGAGAAACACCTGGCATAAGGTTCAGTTGTGCACAATAGCACTACCACTGTATACCTCAGATACAGACATGTGGGCCATAAGACTGTTACGGACCGCTCCAGGTGTTAGTGTCCCCACGGATATGAAGGCCGCTCACATGTACTGACCAGTACACTCTCAAAAGCCATCACAGATGTGTCAGGTGCAGATCACAGTGGTAAATGCTGCACTGTAGTATGTAGCCCTCACACATCACCATGTACTTGGACCAGCAACACACATCCATACATTAGTACAACACCATCTTACTCATGACCAGTGGACTGTATCTAGCTGTACAGCAACTGTGCAAACTACCCATGTACTGACAGGGTTCCATCATGTGTTATACAATGCACTGATACCACTATTCATAACCAGGTCAGCTGTACACATAACAGGGGCCCTGGGTCTTATACAGCTGTAACAGATAACTGTTGCTGTACACCAGGCAACACACCCATGTTTGGATGTGACATACATGTAACCGCCGTGGATATGTACATGCCCCCCCCCACACACACACACACAACACATATGTACATAGCATAGCTAATGTTGTCCTTCGTGCAGACACGTGGCTGCAGCGATTACACGCATGCACGTGGATAGTAGGTCCATGGCTGTTCAATGCTAACAGTACATAAGGTAGCAATGTTGACTGAGTTAACATTCCCTCTGTACTGGTTACCCATGACAACTATCATAGCATACAACAGTCCATGTGTCATGTATGTCACACATGTTCACCAATTGCAATGCATACAAACATGGCTACATGACAGGAATGTAGGACCTATACACATGTACATGTAGTGGTGCACATTCAGCTACCATGCATGAGCAGTAGCTGATGTTTGCAGTTTATCTGTGTCCGACTACAACGTGCAGTTGCAATGCAGTCCCATCATTGACACCTGTATATGGTGAAATACGACAATACGGTAAGATGTACATTGGGTATGGATGGATGTGTGTACATAAAGTGGTGGGTCACCTTTGCAGGTGGATGTTTGCTGAAGATAGCTCAAAGATGTGTCACAAGCCGTCCTACCATAACATGTGCAAACAGTAAGCTATGTTTCCGGTAATTGAAGGTGAAAGTATACAACCTACACAGCGGTCAGGGTGTCACTGATTGTAAAGCAGTTGACACCTGTAACACTTAAGTCCTCCCGTGTGCATATAGCAGCACACTTGCCGAAGGTAGCATCGGTACACATTGTAATGCGGGCAATACTGCTGCATGTCTGTCAGACGTATCAGAAGATAGCAGGTGTTTGTTTCACAGTACTGCCATGTGTGTTTGCCTGTGTGACCATATATGCCACATATGGTGGGGAATACATCCCAATTGTTACCCACCCCTGTACACTGTTGTAGAGATCTGTACACACTGCAGTGTAGACAGCAAGACATAGGCAGGGGTGGTGCGTGTATCACAAATGTTAACTATCTGTATGTGCATGACATGTGGACTCCAGTGTGTGTATGTGTATGTATGTATGGCTGTCTGGTGCATGGAGTGAAGATTTATGCTACCATTGAGAAGAGATAGGGCCTCTAACCCCTCAAGGTGATGCAATCTACTACCCTGTTGATGCCGTCAGTCTTATGCATTACTGACTACCTGTACATGTTCATTCTCTGTGTCGCGTCATGTGGGTGCACAGTACTGTAATGGTGATTAGCACATAGGCAGGGGTCCTCACCTCAACACTATCAAGTGTGTGTTATAGTGTCATTGACCCCATGAGTGTGGGCATGTTACTGTGTGTGTCTGTGTATGTCTGTGTGTGTTCACATCCTGTAATGTGACAGTGTTTTACTGCTGCACAGTGAGTCCTCATGCTATCAACTGGCCCCCACCCTTGACATCAGCTAGACCGCTGTGTAAACCCCCCGCACCATGTAGCTGTACCTGTGAAGTCACCTGGTATGGATGTCCCGTCTCTAGCCACCATAGCCTAGTACACAGCTCACATGCTCCTGGATCAGTAGGTCTGTAGAGATCTATGGAATGTCAGCCTTACTAACAGTGAGGTAGAGGCTACGTATAGCATGCTGGTATTGCCATCCATGCCTGTGAGTACTCCACATTTACACATGTGAAACTGGAAACACTGGTACTTAATGGCACATGCAATTAGACCTTCAGGAGGGATGCAGGGCATCATTACCAACATGCTGTGACTGTTGTTACCAAGACACATATTGTAAACATTAAACAATGCAGTCTAATCCTGTACTACACGGTATGTCTGCTGCATGCCAACAGTACACAACAATTGTAATATACAACTATCTCACTATTCTGTTCACCCTGTGCATCAGACCATATGAGCATGTCCCTGCACTGATGGTGTGGATGACAGGGATGTGGCACAGGCATCATCATATGCACAGGGTGATAATGTTTGCCTGGGGCCTAGGCTGCAGCAGTGGATGACATCATGTGTGTGGGTTAGGGCCTGTGATCTACTTGGACATGGGTGGTTATTACGCATGAGGGTGTTGGTGCCCTACAGATGTTTCTGGTGTGTGCGTGTATGTGTACACACAGTTCTGCCATGTATCCAGCTTACACATGGGTATTGTTGACAGCTCCAGATTGTACAGACCAGGATGTACAGCTCACTGTGTCCGTCCACGGCCATGTGACCTGTGCCTGCCAGGGGTTGCATGGGCACTACCAGACAGAGGTACAGAATGGGTACTGTCCAATGACCCATGTCCACTAGAACCATGTCCCCACTGGGACCATCCAGGACCACATCCACGTGGCCTGCTATGTCCTGGTGTGGCACCAGTTGCACTGCTGCTGCTACTGGCACTATGGGAGCGGGCATGTGAGGTAGCTCGTTCACATAGACCTGCACCAGGTGGTGTAGCTGGCCTCCATCCACGTGGCCTATGCCTCACTCCTACCAGATGTTCCAGCACAGACAGCTCACGTTCATGGATTGCCATGCCACAGTCAAGGATTCCAACCATGTCACCCAATCGCCTGTCCAAAACGTCAGCAATCTGCTTTTGAGCATTTGCCAATGCCTGGATGTTTTCATTTAAAGAACGGATAGCAGACCTCTGAAGCCTCTGCCCTTCTCTGTTCTGCCATTCAGCATGTGCCTGTGTCGCCATTACAGTCTGAAACATGTGTCTAGTGACACCAGCTGCTGCGCTCTGTCGTGCAGGTGCATGTTGGCCAGGGGTCCTCCTACGAGCAGCACTGGCCATATGCCTGTGTGGTGCATCTGCGGTCAGTTTCCTGACACCATGGTGTGACGACACACCTTCCGTAGCCACCACATGTTCCTGTTCAGCGCTAACACATGGTAACTGTCCTTCCTCTATGGCCACTGGTGATGGGGTATGTGTTGGCATGAGAACTGTGTGCAGGGAAGAGGGGGATATATGTGGGATGGAAACCAAAGGTACAGATTCAGCCCCTGACAACCCTGCCTGTACCTCAAGCATATATTTATCACTGCTAGAGTCTGTGGGGACACTAACATCAGATGGTCTGCAGGAGGGCAACGCACCTACATCACCTATGAAAGCAAACAAAGACTCTACATTACAATAGAGAGACACACACAGACACACCCACAGACACACACACAGACACACACAGACACATGCACAGACACACACAGACAACCATGCATGTGATATGACAGAAGGCATGCAGCATGCATGTGATACAGCAGACGGCATGCAGCTCAGACATTAGCAGTGTTAGTTAGATTACATCCCTGGGTTGCACACAACAGCAAGCATGTGTCATAGCAGAAGCCATGCATTTCACACAATCATGGTAGTAAGCATGCATCCCTGTGATACACCATGTGGACCAGCACAGGTTAACAGTACGCATGGCTGATGTGAGATATATGTCCTTGACATTAACATGTAGTATGACATGTAATCTGCTGATGTGTGCAGTGACATGCATACATTTTTGAGACAATGGTGTCCTGACACATGTACAGCGGTGTAATGGTGTCACATTGCAGTGTTGACTGTATGCCCTACAGATAGAATACACTTTTAGCAGATGTGTATGACCATTGAGGGTGGTATGAGACATCTATATTGCTATACAGTGTGAAGTACAGACACAGTGCCATTGCATGGAATCATGAGGCGTCTCTATTGCTATACAGTGTGGAATACACATACAGTGCATAGCTATGACTGTGTGCATACACAATACATACATACTGTGTATTGTGACCCACGTCGCTGAGGTGTATACACACTAAACCATGCTGTGTCATGTGTGACAGGTCACTGGCTGACATACCGATGACACCCCTGCACAACTGCTAACATGTCTTAGCTGCCTGTCAACTGTGTCCACACATGGCAGACTGCTCAATACACCATGTTTCACATGACATTTATGTACCACACACATGAGGTGCACGGCTGACAGTGATGTCCAACAGCAGCAAGGGAAATGTACGGTATCTCTGGCCTGATGTGGTGTCTGTGTATGTATGTGGAAGCTGTACAGGTGACTACTTTCATGCTGTGACACAGTCATGATGTGCAACTCATCGTATGTGGTCAAATTAAGTGACACCTCCACAAGCTGTGCACAGGCTGTTAGGATGTCTAGTGTTCCACATCTACTATATAACCATTCAACAAAGGCTATAGTTGGACCATGTGTAGACAATGTGCAACAGGGTGTACACACATACACATCACATCTACTGTGTGTTACTACATGTCTCTGGCCATCCTCCATGGCCATGTGTGAACATGTGTTGGCCAGATGTGTGTGATGGCTGTCTATGTCACATGTCTGTGTTGTTGAACTTGAAACACTGAGACAGAGCAAAGAATTCTCAAAAACAACGAAAAGTCACAGAAACGCCAGTAATTTTATTGAAGCTTTCGGGCTCTCAACCCTTCATCAGCATACAAAATACCAAATACTTTACATTTATATAGAGGTAACAGTTAAGAACTCATGACAAAACCAGCCAATAAAATTCACTCAATAAAATTCAAAATATAAATACTTATTGAAAAAAAACATTAAAAATGTGAAGAATAATATCATAACAGTTTATAACAATTTAAAACATTTCATATCCTTAATAGCCTATTCATTAATTTAATCTATATATAGCTATTATGTGCTATAAATTGACCATCTGTTGTCTTAATAAAATAGGTTTTATACTAATGGCGTTATTTAAACCAGGAGCGGTGTCTGCATGCAACCTTATTATCCACTCAAGTTCCTTTACTTCTAGAAAATTATTGATATCACCCCCCCTCATACCCACTTGTACAGTCTCAATACATCTAAACTTAAAGCTGTGCTTGCTATGTTGTTATATGTGTTTAAATAAGGCATTAGTCTGTATCTGTCTATTAATTTCAGACTTATGCTCTATAATGCGATCTTTGAGTCTTCGCATAGTCTTACCTACGTAGAAGGCATCACACACCATGCACGTAGCGAGGTACACTAATTTCGTAGTGTTGCAGTTCGCAGCACAGTTAAAATAAAACAGCTTAAAAGTAACAGGGTGCTTAAAATAAGAATCTGATGTTAAAATATCACAACAACATGTACAGCTATAACATTTTTGTGTACCTTGCATCTTATGTAATGAAACTGGTTGTTTTACAAAATCCTTATAGCATAACATACTCTTTAGAGCCTGATGATTTCTATAAGCAAATCGTGGTTTGGTACCTGCTAACTCTCTTAGTTCTGGCATAGCCATCAAAATTGTCCAGTTCTTATCAATTATTTTACTTATCTGTTTTGTGTGGGCAGAGTATGTAGTCACATACCTCAACAATACATTATCTCTATGCGTAGGGGTGTATAGCTCATCGCTATTGTTTGTCTTATTTCTTAAAAATATTGGTTTATATTCCTTTTTTCTACCCTGTGTTACTAGTTCAATATTGGTATTGATAATGTACTCCGCATATCCACTTTTCTTAAATTCAAATTTCATTACTTCTACTTCTTCTTTATAAACTTGTTCATCCGTGGTTAGTCTGCTCAATCTTATAAATTGAGACTTCATAATGCCTTTAAACACATGTGGCGGGTGCATACTAGTGCTTTGCAAATATCTTATTGTATGAACATCCTTCTTATGCACCCTAGTTTGTATTGTTTCATCTTGCTTATATAACTTAACATCTAAAAATACCATTTCATTTGGTGAAAAACACATTTTGAACTTAAAAAAACTTGTTGTATTATTAATATATCTAACAAACTCATCCAATTCTTCTGTTGTACCTTCCCATATGAAAAAACAATCGTCCACAAATCTAACATAACTTTTCACATATTTACATAATACGTTTTTAGACTCCAGTATATACTCTTTCTCCCAATTATATAATACCAAGTTAGCAAAAGTATTAGCAACTGACGTCCCCATAGCAACACCTGTTAATTGCTTATAGGGGACTTCATCAAAAATGAAAATATTGTTTGACAATGTTAAATACAAAAGGGAACATATATTCTCAACCTCACATGGTAATTTAGTCGAAGCACTAAACAAAAGTTTCCTTATTGCCTCTACACCATAGTCAATAGGTATAACGGTGAACAAGGATTCTATATCCAAAGTAACAAAGATGTAGCTAATAGAAGCATTATTATACCATATACTTAATTTTTCCAAAAAATGTGCACTATCCTTTATTATGCTTTCACATTTAGCTAACATAGCAGCCAATACTGTTTGTAGATATTTGGATATAGGTTCGGTTATCCATCCCTTGCCCGAGACTATGGGTCTCAGTGGAGGGTCATAGAGAGATTTATGGAGCTTAGTTATTCCATATATTTGAAGAACCTTGGGACAGGGAGTAGAGAAGTAATTAAACAAGTCTATCGAAATTTCATTATTTAATTGCATGTCATAAATAGCCATATTCACCTTTGTTACATGACTCTTTATATCAAGCTGAGTTATCTTTTCAAAGGTGCTAGTGTCAGAAAGAAAAATATTAAACTTACTTGTATAGTGCTTCCTGTCCATAAGGACAATTGCCCCTCCCTTATCAGCTTGTTTAATAATTATATTATTATTCCTTTTCAAATCATTAAGTGCCTTGTATTCACAGTAGGTTAAATTATACTTTTTAACAGGTTGGCATCTTTGAGAAAATAAAGATCTTAGTTCAGTTTCAACAATATTTGTGAAAGCTAAAATTACGGGTGCTAACTGGGGGATGAATAAACTAGACTTTTTACATCGCGAATAATCAGTTACAGAATTCCCAAAAATCAGCTTTAGCATAAGATTTCTAGCAAATAATTTAAGATCAATAATAGCATCCACAACATTACCAGCAGCAAAGGGGATGAATTTAAGTCCCTTACTTAATAACATATAATGATCATTTGTTAAAGTCAATTCTGTCAGGTTTAAGGTACCTTTTAGCATCTGTATGTTTGTTACCTGCGCGGCACCTTGTTGCTTTTTTTGGGGCTGTTGAGTTTCCTCTTGCCCCCTTGCTGTTGAAAATGTTAGCTCAGCATAGTTCCTGAAGCCCCCTCGGCTTGCAGCCTGTGTTCCACAACCTTTTCGGGTTGTTGCAGCCGAAAGGGTAAAAAAGCCGAGATCTCCATTTGCTTCTTCCCTTTCGGTTCATTTAATCCACGTATTTGTTTTGGTGTTGTATAAATACTAGGAGCATCAGGATCCACTACGAATTCACGTAATTCCGCTGGTGTTGTCGATACGTTTGAAGTATCCAAATTTATGCTTTCTATCGCTGGAGTCAGTAGTTGCTCAACACTATTCGCTCCTAACGGTGGAAGCGTTGTGGATTCACTTGCCTTCTCTTTGTCAGCCCCTTTGCGATACGACGTCGACTTAGTGACGTTTGGTGTACGTGTTTGGTGAAGTCGTCAATGTCACGTTTGACGTCATGACAGTGTTAAAGGGTGATGCTTCTAACTGCCTTTATCAAGCTTTTGTGGAAAGGGTGCAACTGTTGGACACTAGATTAGAACTACAGAAAAAAAGAAAATTAAAACGTGACATTGACGACTTCAAAAACGGCCATATCTTCGCATGGCTGAGAACTGAATATAAAGGCTTTTCTAAAAACAATAAATAAACGCTGCATAAGCAGGGTAACAAGACATCTATGGGCAGGAGGAAAGGTTTGGATCAGCTTGATGACTTCACGCTACCGCAAAATGCCTTTACCAGTTCAGCCAATCACCAAACATGTACGCCAAACGTCACTAAGATGACGTCGTACCGCAAAGGGGCTGACAAAGAGAAGGCAAGTGAATCCACAACGCTTCCACCGTTAGGAGCGAATAGTGTTGAGCAACTACTGACTCCAGCGATAGAAAGCATAAATTTGGATACTTCAAACGTATCGACAACACCAGCGGAATTACGTGAATTCGTAGTGGATCCTGATGCTCCTAGTATTTATACAACACCAAAACAAATACGTGGATTAAATGAACCGAAAGGAAAGAAGCAAATGGAGATCTCGGCTTTTTTACCCTTTTGGCTGCAACAACCCGAAAAGGTTGTGGAACACAGGCTGCAAGCCGAGGGGGCTTCAGGAACTATGCTGAGCGAACATTTTCAACAGCAAGGGGGCAAGAGGAAACTCAACAGCCCCAAAAAAAGCAACAAGGTGCCGCGCAGGTAACAAACATACAGATGCTAAAAGGTACCTTAAACCTGACAGAATTGACTTTAACAAATGATCATTATATGTTATTAAGTAAGGGACTTAAATTCATCCCCTTTGCTGCTGGTAATGTTGTGGATGCTATTATTGATCTTAAATTATTTGCTAGAAATCTTATGCTAAAGCTGATTTTTGGGAATTCTGTAACTGATTATTCGCGATGTAAAAAGTCTAGTTTATTCATCCCCCAGTTAGCACCCGTAATTTTAGCTTTCACAAATATTGTTGAAACTGAACTAAGATCTTTATTTTCTCAAAGATGCCAACCTGTTAAAAAGTATAATTTAACCTACTGTGAATACAAGGCACTTAATGATTTGAAAAGGAATAATAATATAATTATTAAACAAGCTGATAAGGGAGGGGCAATTGTCCTTATGGACAGGAAGCACTATACAAGTAAGTTTAATATTTTTCTTTCTGACACTAGCACCTTTGAAAAGATAACTCAGCTTGATATAAAGAGTCATGTAACAAAGGTGAATATGGCTATTTATGATATGCAATTAAATAATGAAATTTCGATAGACTTGTTTAATTACTTCTCTACTCCCTGTCCCAAGGTTCTTCAAATATATGGAATAACTAAGCTCCATAAATCTCTATGACTCTCCACTGAGACCCATAGTCTCGGGCAAGGGATGGATAACCGAACCTATATCCAAATATCTACAAACAGTATTGGCTGCTATGTTAGCTAAATGTGAAAGCATAATAAAGGATAGTGCACATTTTTTGGAAAAATTAAGTATATGGTATAATAATGCTTCTATTAGCTACATCTTTGTTACTTTGGATATAGAATCCTTGTTCACCGTTATACCTATTGACTATGGTGTAGAGGCAATAAGGAAACTTTTGTTTAGTGCTTCGACTAAATTACCATGTGAGGTTGAGAATATATGTTCCCTTTTGTATTTAACATTGTCAAACAATATTTTCATTTTTGATGAAGTCCCCTATAAGCAATTAACAGGTGTTGCTATGGGGACGTCAGTTGCTAATACTTTTGCTAACTTGGTATTATATAATTGGGAGAAAGAGTATATACTGGAGTCTAAAAACGTATTATGTAAATATGTGAAAAGTTATGTTAGATTTGTGGACGATTGTTTTTTCATATGGGAAGGTACAACAGAAGAATTGGATGAGTTTGTTAGATATATTAATAATACAACAAGTTTTTTTAAGTTCAAAATGTGTTTTTCACCAAATGAAATGGTATTTTTAGATGTTAAGTTATATAAGCAAGATGAAACAATACAAACTAGGGTGCATAAGAAGGATGTTCATACAGTAAGATATTTGCAAAGCACTAGTATGCACCCGCCACATGTGTTTAAAGGCATTATGAAGTCTCAATTTATAAGATTGAGCAGACTAACCACGGATGAACAAGTTTATAAAGAAGTAGAAGTAATGAAATTTGAATTTAAGAAAAGTGGATATGCGGAGTACATTATCAATACCAATATTGAACTAGTAACACAGGGTAGAAAAAAGGAATATAAACCAATATTTTTAAGAAATAAGACAAACAATAGCGATGAGCTATACACCCCTACGCATAGAGATAATGTATTGTTGAGGTATGTGACTACATACTCTGCCCACACAAAACAGATAAGTAAAATAATTGATAAGAACTGGCCAATTTTGATGGCTATGCCAGAACTAAGAGAGTTAGCAGGTACCAAACCACGATTTGCTTATAGAAATCATCAGGCTCTAAAGAGTATGTTATGCTATAAGGATTTTGTAAAACAACCAGTTTCTTTACATAAGATGCAAGGTACACAAAAATGTTATAGCTGTACATGTTGTTGTGATATTTTAACATCAGATTCTTATTTTAAGCACCCTGTTACTTGTAAGCTGTTTTATTTTAACTGTGCTGCGAACTGCAACACTACGAAATTAGTGTACCTCGCTACGTGCATGGTGTGTGATGCCTTCTACGTAGGTAAGACTACGCGAAGACTCAAAGATCGCATTATAGAGCATAAGTCTGAAATTAATAGACGGATACAGACTAATGCCTTATTTAAACACATATCACAACATAGCAAGCACAGCTTTAAGTTTAGATGTATTGAGACTGTACAAGTGGGTATGAGGGGGGGTGATATCAATAATTTTCTAGAAGTAAAGGAACTTGAGTGGATAATAAGGTTGCATGCAGACACCGCTCCTGGTTTAAATAACGCCATTAGTATAAAACCTATTTTATTAAGACAACAGATGGTCAATTTATAGCACATAATAGCTATATATAGATTAAATTAATGAATAGGCTATTAAGGATATGAAATGTTTTAAATTGTTATAAACTGTTATGATATTATTCTTCACATTTTTAATGGTTTTTTTCAATAAGTATTTATATTTTGAATTTTATTGAGTTAATTTTATTGGCTGGTTTTGTCATGAGTTCTTAACTGTTACCTCTATATAAATGTAAAGTATTTGGTATTTTGTATGCTGATGAAGGGTTGAGAGCCCGAAAGCTTCAATAAAATTACTGGCGTTTCTGTGACATGTCTGTGTTGTCCCATATGACATACACCCATAGATGTCAGATACTCCAGTGTCCACAGGGTTATACAGACAAAGAGTTGTATGTTTGGTATGTGGGGTATGTTTTATGGGATAGTGTGACAATGTTGCAGCCAGACCACTACATGTCTGGGACATGTCAGCTGGCACATCACAATGTCTGCACTCATTGCAGGGGCACATTCTACAATGGTGGATCATGTGGGCTGCCCATATCCCAGCTCACTGTGTAGTACTGTTTGCGTACCTCACATGTGTTGTTCTGATGTGTAGTACATATTCCTACATTGAACAATGCCTCCACCGTTGTATGGACAGCTGTCCACACATCTAGCAATGACAGTTACTGTGGGTTCATGTTGTTGTTTCATTTGGTTTTTATATATTGCACATGGGTAGCCAGTGTGATTGATGAAAGCTGCGACCTGTATATCATGACTGGACCATACATTATGTGTACCTGTGTTAACTGGACACATGGTGAATATATCTGTGCATTCACATGCCTGATACTGATAACTGTCTCACCTACAATGGACTGCTGTCTCTGTGGCATGCCAGAGGTACCTGTATAGGGGTGACACAGCAGTTAGATCATTATCCATGACTGTATGACAGCTACAGGGTGCACTTTGCATGTTAACACATTCACCAGTACAATAGCATATACTATGGAGTATGCACATGTGTGCATACACAGGGTAGCATACTATAGTATGCGGCATGTGTGTAAACATACCTTGCATATGATGTTACATTACATAGTGTACAGTGACACATGCGACTATATGGGATATAATATTTATATGTGCAGTAGTAACTTACCAGGCAACTCCAGGTTCTGTGGTTGGGAGACATCCACCTCCATGATGGCAGCCAGAGTTTGTGGATGCTGTTCTGATGGGGTCCCCAGGCTGGCCAGTAGCTCCTCGGTAGGTGTGAGTGGGGGCTGGGTTGGTGGCCCACCACCTGTTCTACCTTGTTCCCTGGCGATTGCATTGGCATGCTGTTTTGCATGTCAGATCAGGTCTGTGCAGTGTCTGCACACCTGCTGGTAGGTACGGTTATGGCCACCCACATCATTGACCCTCCTGCGAAGTTCCTGCCACAGGTCATCATGCTGCTGGGCATGCTGTGGCACATGGCTGAACAGTACCTCATAGTTATCATGGAGGTATGGTATGAGGGCATCATCCTCCCAGTGGCTATTTGCCGGCAGTCATGATCGAGGCATTATCTGTAAGACATAATGATGGAGACAGGTCACAGCATCTCAGAGATGCACAGAGACACAGATGCACATTCATGTGTATTACTTTTAGTACTTATGAACAGTTGTCTTTGCAAATCGTCATGACACTCACACGACTGACATGTTTGTTTCACATACATGTAACATCCGATGGGGATTGGATATTATCACCATATACGTGTGTCACCTCAATACATTGCTCATACTCCATGTGAATGCTGTCATGATGTGGGCATGTCTGTTTGCCTGTACTGGTGTTCCTACCTATCAGCACATGCCTGGATGTGTGCACATTAATGCTGTTGACCTTGATGCTGTGTATATATCACATATCATCACATACACTGCCTTCACGGACATGGGCAGTGACAATGCAGACATGCGAATGGAAACCTTTGCAAGCATGTGTTTTTCCATATACATCTACATGGTACTGGGCAACAGTTCAACATCCTGCCACGTATCGCCGGTGTTGCACACGTGATACACATGGGACAATGGCTAGCCGGATGGTATTCGCAGGGATGGTTATCAACTATAGCATGTACGGCCAAGATCATGTAGTAGTGTGTATGCCCTGGGCCATGTATAGGCATAGGATGTCAGGTTTTCTAGCTGTATCCTACAGCCATATTCCCGGTGGCAGGTGAATCCGTGCCACATTACTGATCCAGACAGTCATTGACACATCTGCCATGCGGTCATCGCACCATGTATGACAGAGATGACATGTGCAGCTTTGCTGGGAAGGGCTGCATGGTATAGCAGGAGTATGTCACATGTATGGCACAAGGATCTGTCCAGCATGTGGCGACCCTTGTACTAGGAAGGTGGCTGTCCATGACGTATGTCTTTCAGATCAGGATATGTACGTGTAGCGTGTCCAACATCACAGTGTTGCACATGTCTTTATGCAGGGTAGCCAGCATGCTGCATAGTGGAGATGAGGATTGTGAAGGCTGGTAACACCCATCCACGCATGGCCAATACCCCTTAAAGGTGATATGTGATCCAATATTGGTCACGTGAGTGCTGATTATTGCTGTCCAATGATCTCCATGCTCATGGATGGCATGCTGTCATGACTTGGGTTGCCTCTTATGACTACCTAATAGGCCTGGTGATATCACTAGCTCAGGGAGGTAAACTGCACAGCACTATCCCTTACACACAGTGTCCATAATGTTGACCGCTGCCGAGGTGGTAGTTAATGGGTACAGGGTTATTAACATAGTGGTGAAAATGCAATAAGCAGCTGTCAGATTGTGCACATATGTCACGCACCTCACCCACAAAGCCCATGCTGTATGTTGGCCACAACACTGAGTCAGCTATTGCTCCTAGGTCATGGCCTTTCACATTCGCACAGATGCAGATGCCACCCATTTGTCTGTGTGGTATGGGCTACAATGACAGGGGAGTACAACGCATTAACCCTGTTTTACTGTAGCTGCCACTGGTGTGCTATGCACATGTCATTCAGACACCTTTTGTAGTGTTGCTTCTGTGAACAGGCCACTGGTAGAACACTCCTGTGACATACAATGGTACATGTAGTATACTGAGTGTAGGTGGAACACAGTATGGGTGATGATGTCCTCTGACCTGTCACAGGTATGTTATGCAGTGTGTATTCATCGGTACTGTTATCTACATCTGTACTGCTAACAGCATCTACGTTGATTAAGGTTCATAGGCTTTCAGACCATACTCAGCAGGGTAATAGTGCTGTGCCTCTCATTATGAGTGGCGTCTCCACTTTGTGGGTTGTGATAACTGTTAGTGTGATCCATTCTGTATTTTCACAGACTGCCATGAACCTATGTTTTACATGGCAGTGTATGTGTAGAGCCAACTGTTTTGCCTTATGTGTATTATACGACCAGGGATTTGGACAGGTCACATGCAGCCGGAGTGTATCTTGTACCATCATAGTTATGGTTACAGGGGCTCTGTCATGTTCATGGATATGTGATTGTGTACCTGTTGGGGGGGCAGTGAGTTTAAATTATCCAACACCCTATCTGTATTGCTTAGTCATGCTCAGCACTTGTTCAGAACATGTACACACTTCATGAGCTACTAATTATTTTATCACTCAATCCTACACATTTCCTACAGGTAAACACTGTTTGTCCTTACATTTCCAGCATGCTTAGTATAACAGCTGTTGTACACACTTACATAACATATCTTGTGAGTAATGGTTGACAAGACAGGCATGTCCAAATGTCAATTACCAGTGTTATTGCCTGTCTATATGATGAATGTGGGCAACATGTGGCTATATAGCAATTGGCTCATGTACACAGTCAATGCTCACCTCCTAACATACAACACTACAGCCTGTGGGAGATGCACATATGTAGCCATGCTGGAGGTAATGCTCTCTCCAACCCAGACTTAACCTGACAATCATGTGGGGATGTTAAACATTTGCAGCACACCCCACTCATCACATAGTCTCAGTATATTTCCACCACCACAGGCCACACATAGTAAGAGTACAACATTTGCAGAGCCTCACCATATTACTCTATTTAGGCAGCAGAGGCAGCCCCCATCACCAAACACAACACCAATTACTTATAGCCCACAGACTCATGTGTGCCCGTCAACTGCAGCCAATAGGGTGTTATAACATACCCAACACACTAGTCATAGGTGACTCTGTAGGCGGTCACACTGATGTCCCACTCAGCAGGCCACACAAGGTGATAGTCACTGACATCTGGCTGTCGGGTAACAGGATCCACAACATGACCTATGCACTCAGGTCATTCCTCAACATGTACAATATGACTGTCATTCTCCACGTTAGTGTGAATGCCCTGAGATGTAACTTCCTGGACTACATGTACAGGGACATGCAATAGCTCTCCGATCTTGTGGCCCAGGCAGGTATCACCCTAGCCCTGAGAAGCATTCTGCATTAGTCCAGACTGATGACACAGTAGAACAACAGAATTATTCATGTCAACAGTTGCCTATGCTTCTGGTGTCATTCCAAGGGTATCCAGTATCTGTCTGCTTTGACTGACATGATCGACAAATCACAATGCTTTGCCACAGATAGCCTGCACCTGTCGGCCCTGGGATTATGGGTAACATCTCAGGCTCTTGCTGCTCCTATACTGCCTATTTTAGACACATTTCAGACACATATTCACCACCAGAACAGATACAGGCAAGCAAAACCTGAGGGTATTGTTACTCAATGCTTGACATCTTCATCTCAAATGCACTCATCCGAGGCACTCCTTATAATGGACCACTTCGATGTCTCTGCAGTGACTGTGACCTGCTTCTAGACTCTGGAGAGCACCCCTGCACTGACAGGCTATTACACAGACCACACCTTTCAGTCATGTAACCAGGACCGGAACACCCACGGAGGAGGTGTGTCCATATTTCACAGGGATGTACACACCTCCATGCTGGTTGCTTAGCACGATGCATCAGAGGCAATCCAAGTGCAACTAACTGTGGCCAGAACTGCTATACAAATTGTAGCTTGCTACGGATTCCACACCATACCCCACGGTTAACGGCCCTCATTTCTTGGTGTACTGGAAAGTAGGGTTGAAACAGGAGCTACTGATGTGACACTGACACTACCCCACACCTAACTGTGATACCTACTCATGTACCGACCCATTAGGCCAACACTTTCGTGGGTTAATAAACTCCATTCGGCTGGATCAACCTATACACACCACTACCAAGGCCAACAATATCGTAGACCTGGACATTACCAACATGTGTGACTGGTGTTACACACCTTGGGTATCCCCTCGTTGGTCAGTTCCGAACGTATGCTAATCACCCTTGTTATCCACATCCCGTCACCACACCCTTCACAGAAAACACAGTACAATATTTCTACAAAGCTAACTTCACGCTTTGTATGACAGAAGTAGTAAACGCCATGACACCCATGCAGATGGACAATATAGTTTCAAATGCAGGAACATTCCCAACTGCACTTCATTAGCACTTACACAACTGCATGGATCATGCTATCCCAAACAGAGCCATGACAGTACCCACCACATAACAGATGCCCCTCTGGTGGTCCACTGCCATGGACATACTGCATGACAGAAGGAGACAGTTGCAAAGTAGGGTACACTCCCATGTGTGAGGTAGCTCCCTAGTCAGCCTCAGTAGGATTCTGGGATCCCTTCTTACATCCTCCAACACTAGCTATGTAAACATTACTGCGACACATTCAAAGGACTACCACTAACCGTTATGGAGGTATGTCACTACTCTCGATGGCAATACCCACATCTGCTCTGACATACAACGGTTAGGCAGAAACATTACAGAACCAACTGATATTGGCAACAACCTGGCAGCTAACTTTACACCCCTCTCACACCCTAAAGGGCCCACATCTATACAGGATCAATACAGAGTCCCTGCGGTCACAACTACGCTGTTCAGACCTGCTGTCTCTAAAGCCTGGAACACACACTCCATGCGACCATCCAACATTCCAGGCTGCGATTTACACAAACCTCAGAATGACATGGCTCCCCACTTGGGCACCAGATTCACTAATAGCCTTGTATCAGGCATTGTGGACCCTGAATGGCACACAGCAACAGTTATCACACTCCACAGAGGTGGCGCCACAATGGACCAGGGGAACTATTGCCCTATATGCCTGACTAGACTGTTCTGCAAGGCTATTGAGAACATCATCATGGAAGTCATTCACTGAGACATTGTTGGCCTCCAAACCTTTGACACCACCCAGGTTGGATTTGTTAGGGCCACACCATGGCTCCTTCACCTGGTGGAGTCCTGTGAGACAGTTACCAAGGTAGTAGATGATGGTAAGGGGGTCCACACAGCGTACCTTGCCCTCTCATTGGCTTTCAACACCGTTCACCATTCTGGGATTGTCAATATACTCATCCACCTGCACAGCAACCCATACGTCTTGAGATGTTATGCAAAGTGGCTCACGGACAGGACACATGCTGTGAGGGTTGCATACCGCAGTTCCTACTGTACATCAGTTACAATTGGCATACCCCAGTCCTCGGTCATAGGGATCCTCATGTTCGTTATATGCTTCCCTGAGGTACAGTCTAGCACAGAAAGACTTTCCCTGGTTTCCAGATGACTGCAAACTAGGGGCCATGATTGATTCACCAGCTAATATACACACCCTCCATACAGATATCACTGTGACGGATACCTGGTGTCGGTAACATGGCCTCAAGCAGCATGGCAGATGGTGCATAGACATCCCCTTTGGATTACAACAATCACCCTGTGACTATCACATAGGTGGCAGTCCCCTACATACATAAGACATTATAAGGGATCTTAGTACACACGTAGATAGCACCCACTCCTTTGATAACCTTATTGCCAAGGGGGCGTGGATATCCTCCTACATGGCCACCCTAATCTGTAATGGTTTGTAGCCGGAACAAAGGCTGCCATTGTACCTCTATACTCCTGACTCATGAAACAAATTCAGGGGTACAACACCCCCATTGGAGTGTACCTTACGGGACATCAATGGCTTTAAATACCACAACATTAATGCACCAACAGTATTACTCACCTCCAAAGGATGACGTATGCAGCACAACTACTGAAACCCCAACTGTAGTCATTTGCATTCTGCATACTCAGAGGTGACCTCTGCTGAACATACAAGGACCATGTCCACACCAATATTGATGGATATGCTCCACATAAGCAACATAAGCAAAAGCCACTGAGAGCGACATGCTCTGGGATATGTACCCAAATGCAACGATGAGTAGCACGTGCTGGAGGGATACATTCCTGAACCGGACACTCACCATGCTTTGGAACATGATTCCTATGTACAGGGACCCTCACTAGCACTCTTCATGAGATACCTCGATGGGTGCATGGGGAACAGACATGTATGCCAGGGATTACTGCAGTGGCTGTACTGTACACAGGTGCAGGAAACAAATGGTTGTGCTGTTCACAGGCACAGGACACTACCCTAGGGAGGTGCCGCCAGTGACAACACTGTATTAGGGCTTACAAATAGACTTGGCCAGACAGCATAGTACCTACCTATGAAGCTATTACATGTCCTTTGTGCATGGATAATTGAGTAGCTCTTTCATTTCAATTAGCTATCATGCTGTTACACTGTCTGGTGACTACAAGACATATGTATCCTGTTATTGTGTATTGTACAGTCCAATACACATACCTTATGTTTGCATAATATACCAGTCATGCTATGTAAAATATTTGACTTATCTACCTACAATACTGTACTTTTCAATTTGAAACCATATCCCATAATGCAAAGCATAATTGCACAGCAGGACCACCTTAGGCATGTTATTCTCATTATACACCCATACATATGCCTACTGTTACAATATATCAACATAAACTATCCCCTGTTATGGCACGTACTTGTTGGACAAACCCTACCACCAACAGCGGCTGGAGTGGAATTGTTATGTTTAAAGCCTTTATGTAGCATCCCTTGTGGTGTCTGAGGTGTTTACCTTGTGGCCCACAGCAGTACACACAACTTCTACAAGTGTAACTATGCTCAACAAGACATCACTACATAATACCTTTTCCCACTGTCTGCATTGCGTACACCTTCATTAATACAGAACAGGCACTACATACACTAACATACTGAGTGTTCTACATACCTTCTTAGTGGTCCGAGTATACGATAATATCTGTGTTACTCCTTTCCTCTTTAAATGATTCAGTGGTATGAGCATACGGTTTGAATGTATGGCAAGCCATCATTTTATACATGGATACCTGTAACAAGTGGTATCCTGCCACCAATTGTGTTCCAGAGTAAATTATTACTTGTACATCAGCTGTGCAGCTACTCCATTGGCCAATTACATGGCAACAGTGGTGTATAATTGAATACTCAACTTGGGCATTGTCCTTTTGCCCTACCTTCGAGGGAGATGGTCTGGATGTATTGTATTGTGATGAATTGCAACAGCTATATGGAGAGACACAGATACTTTGAATTCATGTTCCCCGTGGATTGTGTGTGACGGCTAGAGTAAATAGTTCTACATGTGAGTGTAGCTGTTATCTCAACCGTCTGATATGAGACTATTGCAAACAAAACCTGTAACATCAGTGTCTGTTCCATTGTACAACAGCAACGATTTCACATGGCGCCATTAGAAGTGTGTCTCTCACAAGGTATGTTAACACTTCTGCAGATGTCATTGAGTGAGTGGATGTTTGTGATGTTATTACAGTCTGTATTGCAATTGTTTCAGGTGTGGGGCAGATGTAGGTGGGTGTACATAGCAGATAAAGGTTTGTGGGGACTGCATTTATACATATTCCATATGTGTGTGGGGGCCCCTTCCCTAATTGAAGACCTGTCATTTAGTAGACTAATACTATGGTTATTGCAGGCTTATTCATTAAACCATTGTTAATTGGTTCCTATATAGCATGCAGGTGATGTTGATCCTTCAATCCCTCCGAAATACATTGCAGTTGTGTTGGTGACTCCAACTCTTTGGCTTGGGTTACCACCTTTTCAATTGGCCATATTGGGACATTTGCAGGGCACACATCAGGGTTTAGAGGCCAACACAAACCCACTGTCAGTACAAAGGATAGAACTTAAAATAAACCTTATTCTTGTAGCACTTTAGCTACTTATTATGTTTCTTGTACAATTTACATATTTGAGAGACGGACATAACTATTTCATGCAACTATTACTTAATATATGGGACATCAGTATGTCCTACAATCTCTGTTCATTTGCCCTTTTTAATATTTGTTGTCAGGACACAACTGGCCAAAGAGGGACTGTCCCTCTCAAAGTGGGACAGGTGGTAACCATATACCTAAGGCCGGCTATGACCACAGCTACTGTAATAATCTACCTCCGAGTTAGCACGAACAGACCCACGATGCAAATACACACACACACACACACACACACACACACACACACACACACACACACACACATTACAGTCCCACGAAAACACACACCGCACTCTCAACACGCACTTACACACACTACAGCAATTGGAACCACACTTAAACACAGTACCTACCTGGACCACAGCACCGGCAGCAATAACTAAATGTCCCTTAACATCGTGATAATATTACTCGCGGTTATACTGTTCTGGTACAGTAGTCTTTCGGTCTTTAAGACTCGTGATTACACGTATAGGTATGTAAAGCATTCGGTAGTTGGCAGTATCCTATTCATTTGTACCTCCATGGTTGTGTACATGTCGTTAACCTGTCTATATATACGCAGATATATGTATTTCCGTATTTATCGACATACATCTCTCTATCATCCTTTCTATCCCTATTTTATATATATATATATATATATATATATATATATATATATATATATATATATAGACAGGGAGAAGGAGAGAGAGTGTACACACCTTTCGCTGTGTACATGGCGGTGTATTCTGTTTGCTGAACCCCGCCCTTTTGTGTTCTAACCTGCCACAATGCACACCTGCCATTGGTACATCTCGGGTAGCTTAGTGGTAGGTGATTGTGTACATGGTTGCATGTTCTACTCCTGCCAGTGGTCGTTTTACCTCTCAGAGCAGGCACTGTTAGTACATGGGTGAATAATGCTGGTTTCACCTGTTCTGGACATCCTTGACCGTGATCTGTGTGGAATTTGGCAAAGCTGAGTCCTGTTTTGCACATATCCGTGTAGTCCTGTTTAAACGACGCTTACCGTCACTTTCCGCCGCATAAACCCACTAACATGTGCTTACACATGCTCTAATGACCTACATCCAACATCCATTATTCATGCCATCGGGATTACGTAACGGACCTTGCAGGATGTGGAACCAGGTACATACATGACACAGTCAGTGGCTTTACCACTTGGTCATCTGGTGTTTGTACAGGTGTTAATGGTGTTTTGTATGTGGACTGTACTACGGCTGTTCCTCCATACTGCAGTCAAATGTGTAACTCAGTTAGTTTACATATGGATGATACCACTTCATGGTATGTCCAAGTGATGTTTAATGGATGTGCTCCAGCATTGGGAATCTATGTCAGAGTGAGCCACACACTGTAATGTGCTACACCTTGACACAACCATAACTGGAGAATGCTGGGGTGGCAGATACCTGTCATGGGTACTCTCCATGCTTTGGCACTACATCCCTAATTACATTATATGGAGGGCCTCATTAACACACCGGGGAATCCATGCAGAGTAGGTGGGGAACAGTGGTTACACACGTGGATCCTGCAATTGGCTCTGCTCCACAGAGGGACAGTTGGTTGACTGATGGGGATGGCGATAGCAGACACATTTTGCCTAGGCTGCTGAATGGCCTCTGACAATCGGGCATGTACCTACCGATGTACCTAGGAACCTATACATACAGTATCAACATATGCTGTTAGCTTCGTTTACTGTTCAGGTGTTGACTTTCCTTGTTCCAATAGTTGTTGTGTGTGCAATAGTTGAGGGCTGCCTATGTAGAATTCAGACAGTAGGCCACCTATACATTACAATTTGCAGGTGGTCGTGTGTGTGTGTCATCCGTTTTACTGTGTGTGCAGGTGGAGAAGTGTGTCAGTCCGTAGGGCCCTACACTGTCAGTGTATGTGCTATACATTCCCTCTTTGCCAAGGCGTGGGCATATTGGGCACGCCTCCATCTACCTACTGGGGCTGGCACAGGTTGTTCGTGGTCTGAATCCCTCTGTGTCTGTGATGGCCTTGGCAATTGCGGTGGGCTGTGAGGGTCTTCACCACTATGTCCCTGCTGCAGCTGTTTCCGCAGGATCATATTATATAGCATGGCACATACTATGAAGATGTGGGCACACGTGCCTGGAGAGTACTGCAAGGCTCCACCAGATATGTCCAAGCAATGGAACCCTGATTTCAGCATCCCAAACACACGCTCTATGATGATTCTGGTTTGTGCGTGTGCCTCATTATGGCGTTCTTGCATGGGTGTGTGTGCATTTCTGATAGGAGTCATCATCCATGGCTCCAGTCCATAGCCAGCATCCCCCACAACGTGGCCATATTGGATGTCCCCCCTGACAAATACCTGATACAGCTGTGAGGCATGCCAGATGTGGGAGTCATGGTAGCTTCCAGGGCTGCCAGCACACACATCTGTGATAATGCCCTGGGCATTGCACATGACCTGGCAGTTGATGGAGTGGTATCCCTTGCGGTTTATGTAGTGCCTACCATGGTCTCTGGGTGGTGACTTGATATGTATGTGCGTGCAGTCTATTGCACCCAGTACTTCCGGGTAGTGTGCCACATGGTGGAAGAGACGCATATTGCTGGCCTACTCCTCCTGAGTTCGGGGGAAGTATATATGCTCACTGGCATGTGGTAACATGGCATCCAGGAACTGGTAGAGTACCCTGGATGCTGATGCCTGTGAGATCCCCATGATATCTCCAATTGGCCTTTGAAAGGTACCTGTGGCTAGTATTCTCAGGCTTGCACATACCTTCGTGTCCACTGGGATGGGTTCCCCTCTGTTGTTTCTGGCTCTCAGGTGTGGCCAGCACAGCTCAACTATTTGCTGTATGATGTCCCTGTCCACCCTGTAACGCTCTACTATCTCCAGATCATGTAGCCCCTGGCAGGTTACCCTGGTTCTGAACACTCTTCTCCTCCTCCGGGGCCTGAGATGGTTGTCAGCATCATCCTCCACAACACCTTCAGTCTCCAACACATGCTGATGAATCACAGCTATGGCAGCTCCCAACAAGTACATTGTAAAAGTTCCCCGTCTGTTTACACCGATGTTGTAGTGTTTGGGAATACACAAGTGTGTGTGAGGTGCCTTCACACTTTATACTATTGTGCTTTGAACACTGATGATGTCATAGGGTGTGTATGTACATTTGGAGCTGCAGGGTATCTTGTGTTTTACCACAGATACTGCTATTGTGCTGCCTTTGGTGTTAAATTACATTTAGCTGCCGTGGATTACCTCTTGCCCTTGCCTCCACTTTTCTTAACGATTCCCCTCCCATTGTCTGGCATGCATCCAGCAGCCTGCTGTCTTGTTTTGTACTTTCCCGAACCAGGATTGTCTTGCGAAATGTGTTCTATTGCCAATCTACTGCAGGTTTCCTTTGCTTGGCACTTACAGTTCTCTTTTCTTTGCAATCTGACACCTCCTCTATCCTGTTCTGCAGGTTGCTGCTAGCAGCCTTGTTAGCTGGCGTCAATTGCCCACTGTGAGTTAATAGGTGTTAATTGCTCAGTTGTACTCCAATTATCCTACTGTAGCATTTCCTTATTGTCTTCCCCTAAACTTCCTCTTTGGGCTGTGGTGCACGGTGCGTGAGTCCGCTTACCAGGATTCGGGCATGTTTTCATCCACGTACACATGCTCTTTCAGGCACCATGTGTGCTCTCAGCTGAGCAAAGCTATACCTACATCCACGCCCCTGTCCTGTGGCTTTGCTTAGCAATGGGCAGACTGGATTTGCATTGCTCCAATGTCCTTACAGCTGCAGTGGCACACCCCACTGCTGATGTCATGTATTCCTCCAGACCACTCCTCAGTGTTGTAGCGCTGTGCCGTATTGCACATCCTTAGGCCGGCAGGACGTTTGCGATTCACTATTACTTGCCTCATTTGCATGGCACTGACTACTAATTCATAGTTACCGTGCCGAACACTGTCACAGGCCCTTAGCAACCCTTACAGCTTGGTTGTAGTGTAGCATGCATACCATTGACTATTATGGTGAAATCATGATTTGTGTTACATTGCTATTTTATGACATTTGTATATATTTTCCTTGTGTTCCTGTTTGCACACACATGCCCTACGGTTGTACATTGTGTTATTGTGGCCATGACATTAAATGTTATTTTGTATGTGTTGTGCATCTTTTCTTATGCCATTGGCTGTATATTTAGCAATTGGCATATGTTAACTTTGTAATACATGAGTCTGGTCCACTTCCAAGGCTCCGATGTTCTGTTTGTCAACATGTAAACCATTTTTCTTGGTTTACATTTCTGTAGGCTTACTCTACGCCTACGCCACTTCATGAATCGCTATGTACCTTCATTTGCATGCTGTAGTACTGCGCATGGGGTGATTTGCATACCTACGCCAGGGGCTGTGCAGATCTGGCGTACGCTGGTAGTGCAAGTGGAATTAGATCGTACCTGAATCGCTCGGCGGCCATATTTGGCATTATACTACCTACGCTACGCCTGCGCCTGGTGCAAGCTTCATGAATCCCGGGGATAGTTTGATATTATATCGGAGTGTATGGATTAGTCTGTGTATTTGCACTTTCTGCCGGTTTCATTTACATTGCTGGGATTTACTTTATATGATTGCCACTCAGTGACCTGCCACCCATCCTTTGTCTGTGTATAACTGTCCTGATATATATCCTTCTGGCATTGTTGCCGACCTTACTGGTGATTTGCTATACATTGCTGATTTTGAATTCTACTGCTGCTTCATTCTATAGTGCAGATTTTGGCAGATTATATGTGAATCAGTAGGTGTTGCGCAGCTGACTGTAGTATTCTACACTTTACTATATTTGAGGTCAAATTTAATACATGCTGTCAGTTGTGTTATGGGTCTCTCATTTGCATTTTTGATACAATGCAGTCCTTATCACTTTTTTATATGTATATACTATGCTGCATGTCTTTTACATTTCCTATTTTACTTAATAACCTTAGCAAACTGCTTAATGTGCTTAACTATGTTGCAATGCCTTTGCACATACTTCAGATACATTGGTTTTACTACAAAATACTAGTAACTTTGTGGATATCTGTACATTCTGAAACCTAATATGAGGTTGCTTTCTGCTTATACACTCAATATGTATTTCTAGATTGATACGTTTATTAACAATGATAATGTGTAGCATACTCTTGTGTGCAGATTTCCATGTTATGGAAATTCCATATATGGGGTAGACAGTGTACGCGTTAAGGCTTGGACAAGTTAATTGCTTGGATATTATATGCATGTTACATTAGGTAATCCTGATTTTTGTCAGACATCGGACAGGGCCTTGAGTCCTACAGGTGAATGCCTATAAGTGTTATAGACTAAAGAAGTACCACATCCTTGTGATTCTGCTGTACTATGATGGTCAGTCATTCTGAACAGCCCCGTTCATGTGTGTTTGAATCTAACACCTTTTTATTGTCTGTAGGTGTAGCACTGATGTACAGATGTATCTTTGTGTGTGTGTGTGTGTGTGTGTGTGTGTGTGTGTGTGTGTGTGTCTGTGTGTATGTGTGTGCGCGCGTGTGTGAGTGCATGTGTGTGTGTGTGTGCGCTTGCGTGTGTGTGCTTGTGCGTGTGTGTGCACATGTGTGCACGTGTGTGTGTGTGTGTGTGTGTGTGTGTGTGTGTGCATGTGTTTGTGTGTTTGTGTATGTGTGTGTGTGTGTGTGTGTGTTATATTTTATAGATTACATGTCAGTGGACATTTGTGAGTAATAAAGATTAATGGGATGTGTAGCAAATGACCAGGGGAGTACACTGTACTGTAATGACATTACAATGTAATATGTATTTTACTTTTTACATTTCTGTGTTTGCTGCCTGTCTACTACCTTGTTCCTCACTAAGCTCCTCCATTGATCCTGACACAAGATGTGATGTGGTTCATATAAGCCGTACAGTCAGTGACACACACACAGTAAACTGTACTTGGTTTAACTTTGTCAAGCCTGAATGGGGGCAATCCTGTGGCTCAGAGTATAACCTCTAATGGAGGGACAGCTCACCTGGTCAATCTGTAGGTGGCCAGACAATAAACTTGAGCAAATGCCCTCAGGTGAATCTGACAGTGATGGTGAGACAGCCTCATAATGAACAAATAATGTCCATAGGATGGCACATGGGCAAGAGGCAGAGATGTATGGGCATGTGTCTGAAGGGGCATCTGCTATTACAGATGCATGGTCATTCCCAGCAACATCACGATAATAAACTACATGCACACGCTAATGTAACTGTGTAGGTCAGAAGATCCATGTGTTGCATGAGGGTCAGGAACACAGGTGTGGAGAGGTTATGGCAGCACTGGTTGCATAGAAGAGATAGTGTGGCATCTGTTGTATGCTATATTTAGCAGCTTGTCACATCAGTGCTTAAGCAATGATGCCACAATACAAATTGGGCAATGTGTGCCCTGACTCTTATAATTAGTATGCCACCAGTTGGGAGAGGGAGACCACCTCTTGCATGTCCCACTCATGATTGCCATACATCCTTGATGTCTATACTGCAGCACGCATGTAGAGCTGTTCTTGGTTCTCATGGTCAAACCACATCTGGCATGTCCCATCATACAACATATGCTACTGAACAGTTCCATAATGTGTCCCAACATACACACGATACTACCACCAGATGAGTTGCACTGCACTGTGGGTCTGTGGTTTCCTCACATGGCTGGGGCAGCCGGGAGTGTAGTGTGAGTGGTCTACATGGACATCCTCATCTTGATTAGTGTTACTGTGGGAATTATCTCAGTGTGTGTGTGTGTGTGTGTGTGTGTGTGTGTGTGTGTGTGTGTGTGTGTGTGTGTGTGTGTGTGTGTGCGTGCATGCGTGCGTGCATGTGTGTGTGTGTGTGTGTGTGTGTGTGTCTCTGTCCTGTTGTGTCACCTCAACCCTGTGACAATGATGACTGCCATACTCACTGCAACATACTGTGTATGTTAGTGGTATTTCACATGTCTGATGCCAAAGGATTTGCATTTTTGTAAGATTTAATGATAGAATGTAAAACCATTGCACACATAATGTACATCTGTTCATGTTTACTTAGTTGTTATAGGTTGAATTGTTGATGGGTGTCACTTGTGTTGTGCAGCTGCTTTTATGTAATGTACGTGTTCACAATTGTGTTATAGTAGCATTTTTCTACACATGCAGTAAATATGATGTTGGCAATGCCTTGCATTATTATTATTAGTGCTATATCATTTCCTATTGTTTGCCAGTGCTGTTTGCACTAGTATGCATAGACTAGCATGCCTGTGTTACTTCTGACAAATTATTCTAACTATTGACACTAAGCAGTATTGCACCACACTGTGCACATGCATTTCCCAATCTCACATTTCATTTCCTCGTACTTTACAGTCCCAAAGATAATTATATCACATGCATGAGGATTCCATATGTGCTTCCATACATGTCTGGACCTGAGTACTTTACTGATAATCATACCATGGTTATTGCTACATATATGTAATTTCTGGCCTGGCATACTGCAACTGCAGATGTATGTGTGTGTGTGTGATTTCAGATATTGATCATGTATATTACTTGCAGTCTAGTTTATTGCAATATTTCAGGCCATGACAATCATGTTTGGTATGATGTGTACTACTTGTCAGACCTGTAGCATTACTGGAACATTTGACATGATGTGTGCCCATTTCTAAACATTCCTTATCCAAAATATAATATGCATGATAGCATCACATCAGGCACAAAAAATAAATTTGTATATCATGACCATTATGTATGTTTCTCCTTAGGAACAAACTGACAGGCAAACTCCTACACAGAGTACTGTCGACTTACACAGACAGTATCCTACTGCTTGTTTCTTACACTGGCATGCACCACATGTGGGCCATACATGTAAATGTAGGCCTGCAATGGTCAATGTACCTATGCTACAGTTAGGATGCATTTCTCAATACACATCCACATTTTTTCTGTGCATCTGTGCACACAATGTTTGTTGTGCAGCATGGCACCTCTCTGCATGAGATTTATGATCTTCCCTGTGGATAATGGTCAGATGAATTGTAATAGCAGTCACATGTCATGCTGATATCCTGATACCAATGGGTACACATCATTTGCTTATCTATGTACATGTGTCCATCTGGCATTTCATGGCTAAAATGTTCTGAGCCAAATGTTACTGTGTTGCTTGATCTAGCATATATGGCCATACATTTTGCTGACCACACCTGATGTTCTCATGCTTGGGTTCTCTTGATCATTGTGGGAATGTTCTGGTAGTTCCACTTCAGACATCTGGAATTCTTAGGGAATATCACCCTCAACAATGATTGGCAGGCCACCATGCTTAGATGCAATCATATTGTGCAACATGGCCCATGACCTTTTTTGGCATATATTGCAGTGTACTCCTGATGATTTCAGCATGAGAATCATTCACTTAACTCTTATTTCTTTTCACAGTGTTTGTAGCCTGTTGAATGCATCCTTAGCAGGCATAGATTGGGCTTTGAATGGTGTCATGAGCCACTGTTCCCAGTGGATAATCGTAGTCAGCTGTTGGTATAAGCGTACAGAACATTAGACGTATTGTTTTACAGTACCATGTAGTGAGACAGAACACATTATTGATGCACAGCTATTTTTACCAAGTAGTAACTCCACAGGGATGTTACCTTCTTGAAAGGCAGGCCTTAAGTCACTTTTCCTCTGTATCACATCACTGTGTACATTACTGGAGTGTGTGGCCATCTGGTTAATAATGAGACAGTCTGCAGAGCATACTACGTGACAATTGAGTGGCAGCCACCCCTTTCTTTTAATGTAACACTGTATCTTCACTGGTGTAGGGTTTAATGAAATAAGAGTACAATCAATTGTACCAAAGACAGAGATGAAAGTTCACATTGACACAGAGCTGCTCATGGCAAACTGGTTCCCCTGGATGATTCTGTAAAGTAGATGAATTCATCTGCTTTGCTGTACATAACTGATGGGAACTGCTTGAAATGCAACTAGCAGCTGCCTGAGACACCCTTATAGCATCACCCATATGCTGCAGGAATAACCCAGAGGTGAGTATACTTAAACTCAGATACACCTTTGTTTTTACCTGGACTGGATTACCCCACAGGTTGCATGAGGTGATGCGGAGTGCACATAGCCCACACTTAGGCTGCACCAGATCTCTCTCTAATGTATATCTATAGATTATTTTATGGTCAATGAGCTGGCTAAAATGAAGCCTGAATCGGTTCAATACCGGCTGTATAAGAATAGGATGCATTTGTAGATCATCTTCAAATATAGCTTGTACCATCCCGGACTGCTTGAGTGCATTTACTTCAGGTAGACTTTCAAATGTTTTATTGTGGAACTTATAGTATTATATATTGCAATAAAGCATGAAACTGAATTTGTGTGAGAGAAGCACAGATGGCCTACATTGAGTTCTTGCATAGAAGTACTGGCATGCTACTTTTTCCATTTTGTTGCTGTTGGGTTCATACGTTTTGGAATTCAGGGAGTATGTGCAGAGTCCACATTTACCCTATGCCTAATTCATTAGCATTTGTGCTTGATTTTTGGTAGTTCTTAGAACTGCATCCATCCTTCATCTGACAAAGTCTTCCTTTGAAGCATTGCATTGTGCACAAGCTTCTTTTGGAATCTGGCCCTATATAAGATGAATTCTATATCCAGAACACTATCTGTAGAATGTTAACTGCAGAATGGCTTGTTTAGAAGTCTAAATGTAGAATACTGTCTTTAGAATTCTGTTTGCAGAATTTGGTGTTTATAATGTCAGATGTTAAACTGTATCTGAAGAATTCAGGGTTTACATTAGTGTCTGAAGAATTCACAGTTTAAAGTTCATTTTCTGGATTTCTAGTTTCAGTATGCTATCTGCAGAATTAATCTGCCAAACTCTATGGAGATCAAGCTGCATGTTTGTATCCACAGAATTCAGTATTTAATATTATATCACTAAAATTCTATGTTTACTATTCTGATTATAGAATTATATATTCACACTGTTGTGTGTTGAATGCGATTAGTTTAATTCTTTGTTTATAAATGTTTTTGTGGAATTTCATCTGCAGAATTTTAGGTTTACAGTTTTGTTTAGTATTCTATCTGTAAAACTTTGTTTCTAGAATGCTTCACCTATCAGTGCTCAATGCTTAACTCAATAAGGTCTTAATTCACTATGTTCAATTTGCAGTGGTCTCCAACCAAAGAAAAATATTAAAGTAAGGTTTTTGTAGGGGGTAACACCATCTGTTACCCTTTTCACATATCTGCATGCCCACATGCCTGTCAACTTTATCTTGACACAAACTGAAAAAAGAAGAAACTTCAAAAAGAGAAGGAATCATTGCCAATGCACACTTCAAAAGTACAAAACCAGTGATTCATATGGATAACACATTTGGGTGTCTTTGATGCTGCTATTTTTGTTTTGCTTTCTCCATTGCATAAATATTTTACCATATCAAATCTCTTTTTCATTCCCATGTCCATCTTTCTTCTTCAGATGTCTCTTCCTGTTTCTCCTTTATTTGGGAATTCTGTGTTCCATTATGCTGTGATATTACTTGTGCTGGACTTTATACACTAAATCCTTCACTTTGCAGGTGCTTCATAAGTTCAGTTTCTATTTGTTTAGCTTCTGCCTTAGTAATCCATTGTTCTACATTTCTCTTTTGTGTGTGTGTGTGTGTGTGTGTGTGTTTTGTTTATTGTCAACTTTTCCATATCTGGGTGCCTTTGCTAGCATTTCTCTTCAAATATCTTTGAAGCTGTTTTTTGTATTGATTAGTTTGTCTTTCTCCTTTGCATAAATATTGCACTGTATCAAATCTCTTTTTCTGTCCCATGTCCACACTTTTTTTTTTATACCTTTCAAAAAGTGCAGTGTTCTATTTTTTATATTCTATTTCCAGGCAACCAAAAATTGCTTTGTCTGTGTAATGGTTTTCATGGCTCTGTTGTTTTAATGAATGCAAATGTACATTTGAAGCTTTTAACAGTAGTACTTATGAATGTATTTTTATTTCCTTTCATTTCTCACTTAATCTTTCTGAATATTTTCTATCTGGAAATTCTAGGGTTCTTGTATTATAGTAACAATCATTATCCTCAATAGTCTACTCTGTCATCTTTATGGTTCTCTTTGAGCTTGTCAGTTTTTGTGTTGTGGACTACTACTTCTACAACAGGGGGCCATCCTTCCCCTGAGCCTGGCCTAACCCAATTGTAGGAAGCTTTCTATGTAATTTTTTCCAGTCCTGGCACCAGTGCACACACCAGGAATGGACAATTTTGTAAACTGGGATTTGTGCACCCCACTGTCTTTTTTATTTTTTAGCCTAATTCTCCGTTTGATATATGCTATATAAGATACAATCTGTATATCTGTTATCTTTGTGAAATTTTGTGAAAACAGGGTCCACCACTTGAAGGTACTCACCAAGACTTGAGGATGAGCTAAATTCCAGCAATTTACTCTACTTTTCTTGCTGATTTCATCATTTCTTCATTGGACCTACTGTTTTCTCAGTTTTATTTCTCCAGATCTTTTGGGTTTGCAATACCATGACAGGAATAGATCCTAAGTCATGGTTCATAAAATTAGTATTGTTTCAGTCTTTGATGTTAGCAAGTGCTTTTCATAGCACCTGCAATCTACTCAGAATTGACTCCTTCTGCATTGATATGGAGTTACATGTATTAGTAGCATATCTAAATATGACTGATAAGCATGAAGCATTTTTCTTGTTTTTGTGTTTAACTGCTACAATACCTTTTGGGGCCAGTCAATCACACCAAAACTGTAAATTTGAACAGGAGGAGCAAATTGGTTTATAGCTTGGACTTTATTCCTAGATGTCAAGGTTATTTTCAATATTAGTTTTATTCTTCTGAAGTATTCCTTACTGAGTTTCATTCGCATTTGTTCATGTTTTATTGCTGATCCTTCAGTTCATAAATTTTGTACACTCCTCCTTGCTCAAGTCTCTCTATATCACACACCTGTCTCAGATTTGCATTTGTTAATGTTTTATTGCTGATCCTTCAATTCTCAAATATTTGTACACTCCTTCCTGCTTATGTTTCTTTACATCACATTCCTGTTCCTGAGTGATATTTTTTTGGTACTGCAGACTGCTTGCTTTAAGTGTTGCTTTTGCACATTTATGAAGACCGATAACATTTTTATATCATGTGAGGAAAATTTTAATCATTTGCAATTGTGCTTTCAACTCCTCATCTGAGGAACTATACAGTTTTAAGTCATCCACAAAAAGAAGATGCAAAGTGTTTGCACTTGGATGTTTTATGGGAGCGAATGTATAACTAAGACCTAGTCTTCTAAGCAGACAGCTAAATGGGTTAAGTGCAATACAGAACTTAAACAATAAACTGAATTCTATCTTTAGAATTCTAAATTGAAACCTACTTTTTCCTCTGTGGAGTCACCAGTGTTCACTGATGTGGATTGTCCTTTCTATTGCTTATGGCATACCTACTAACCTTGATATCTGTTGCTGTGATAATGCATCTCAGCCCATACTGGTGAAGTACCTTACTTCTGTATCTATCTGCAAGGGCATTCTGCATTTGCATGGAGCACCCTCACTTACTTGTATGATGTGTTTCTTTCTCTTCTCTTGTGTTTGGGATACTGCATATAGAATTCTATCAGAAAATGTTGTATATAGTATTATTTCTGTAAAATGTTGTCTTCAGTGTACTTTTACCATTAAATCTTCAAACACCAATGCTTGCATCACAAATGCCAAATTCTATAACCCAGAAAATGGCATGTGACATTGAAACAAATGGGATACCTCAAAACAAGTGTGTTGACAGGGGAAGCCCTCACAACCCGTAACTTTATATATATATATGCTAACTCTACCATCCCATAACTGTGATGAAAGGAAAAAGTATCTGAAAAAGTGAACACTGATCTTGAGCAGTCCTTTACCACTCTTTCATGATCAAGCACATTGTTTACATGATCTATAGCATCAATCACTTTTGAAGAAGCCTTTTAAAATTTTATTTGTTGAATTATGTTTAGTAGAATTTTCGCAGCAGAATTCCATGTTTAGAATACTATTTATAGATTTTGATGTTTAACGCTATCTATAGATGCAATCTCTAAACCTTTATTTTAGAAATGTGTGTTTAAAGTTATACATTTGCTTATTTAGAATTCCATATGTAGAATACTACCTACAGAATCCTTTACTTAGAATGTTTAATGACATATTTATAAAATATCATCTGTACAATTCATTTTTAAACAGTTGTTCTTGAATTCTATTAATCTAATGTGTTCAAATTCTTAACTGCTTAATTTTATGATAAGAATTCTGTATGTTGAATGTAATTTAAATTCTGTGTTAAAATAATATTTGTAGTCTTCTGTAATTACAGGTGCAACTGCAAAACTATTTCTGTATAATTGTATTTTTAGAATCCTAACTGGAGAACTCTTTGTTAAGAATTGTACCTGCAGAATACTATCCGTAGAATTTTATCTTAAAATAAAGCTGTGCAATACGTTTAGCATTCTATCTGATGAATTCTGTTAGTAGAATTGTGTGCCCAAATTTTGTCTTCAGAAATATGATACAATCCATTATTCAATATTATAACTGTAGAATTTTAGCTTTGTTAGTGTCTGTAGAGAATTGAAATTATTTGGTTTAGAGTTCTATCATTTGCATTATATCTGTATGAATTTTGTCTGTAGAATGCTTGGTTTGAAATCCAATGACTCAGAAGTCTAACACTGGAAGTCTTTATTTAGAATTATGTCATTTGAGTCTTGCTAGCAGAATTCTGTCTTTGAAATTCTAAATATAGAATTTCTTTTTTTAGAATTCTGCCTGAAGAATTTGAGGATATCATTGCGTATTTAGAAGTATTTGTATAGACCTCTACCTATAAAAGTCATTGTATTTGTTTTTCAATTTGAATAATTTTCAGTTTTTATCTGTATAATATTGTACTTTGAGTTCCATGTGTAAATTCTGAGTGTGAAAATTCTCTATGTAAAATTCTCTATGATTATATATTTAAAATCATAACTGTAGGACTTTCTGTTTAGAATTGCATTTGTATAATTCTGCCTTAACAATATGACTGCACAATACTGTGTTCAGATTTCTATCTGTAGAATTCTGCAGTAGAATTTACTGTTTAAAACTGCTTCCTATTCACCTTCCTATCCTTTCTAAAAATATTTAGCTTAGGTAACAAAACAGTAAAATTTGATTTTCATGATGTAAGCATTTTTCCTCCTTAACAAAATTGAAATTGTTAGTGATTATTCTTTTGTAACTACCTGTTATCTGTAATACATACTGTCTATGACTTTTCATGTTAATTGAAACTGTTTTGGTAATCAAAATATTATTAAACTGTTGTATTTCCTTGTTGGAGCTTTTCTCCCCGGGCCTCCACTGATAACGGGCCCCCAAGCCCAGTGGACCTCCCCGGTAATCAAACTGAAATAAATAAATAAATAAATAAATAAATTTCAATCTGTAGAATTCTGTAGTGAGAATTTTGATTGAAAATTCTGGCTACAGAGATCCAGTAGAATCCTATGTGTATAATTCTGTGCATTAGACCTTATATACAGAATTTCATCTACTGAATTCTCTCTTTAAAATATGGGTAGAGTTCTTTGTTTAGCATTCTGTCAGTAGAACACTATGTTTAGAAGTACATATGTAGAATTCTGTATTTTGAATTCTGCTAGCATAATTCTATTTGCTGAATCTATATTTAGAATTCTGTCTGTTGCATTCTGTTTTATACTTCTATAGAATTGTGGCTGTAGCAATCAATGGCATGGTTTTCTATGAATATGCAAATGTCATTTAATTTACATGATTATTTTAACCCAAAACATCTCAAACCATAGGGAGTCACCATACATGCTCTCAAGGTAACAAAATATGAAGGCATTTTTGCAGTGGAAAGCTTCACTCAAACTTCAATGTGGTGGGGCAAGTCTCCAAACCCCAAACTGTATATATGTATCAGTTTCAGGATCACACAAAGTAGAGGGAGAAACTGAGGAAAATTGTACCACTATGAATATTCTCATCTAATTTGTTCAACTTTTCATTATTTATCCCCCAAACCATACAAAAAGCAGTGACACTTCCGAGGTCACAAAACACAACACAGCTATATTTAATAGGGAGAAGCTTTCTGCACCCTAAACCATGAGAGCAAACCCCAAACTCCCTAAACTATGTATACCACATGAGACCTCACACTCAATTGGAAGAGTGAGAAAGCAATGAAAATGCTATACTTACATTCTCACTCTTTTCAAGTTCTAGATGCATGACAGGATGCCCGTGATTTATTCAATTTGACATTTTGAGCATTGATCAAGTATGAACCAGCAAATAGTAGGGCTCCCAGGAAAATGCCACACTCAGCTTCTCACTCTCTTCCAAGTCTAACCGTCATGAGAAGACAATGGCAATTGTTCAGTAACAAAGTTTTGTCTATCAGTTACATGACCAGTGTCAAACAGTAGAGCTCCCTTTGTGCAATTTTTAAATGTGGACTTCTAACAATAGAATTCTAGATTTAGAATTGTAGCACTTCTACAGGTGACTGAGGTGAAATTCCTCAATTGTCAGTTGCCTAAAGAAAATGATACCAAGGAACAAAATGTCAATCACTATTTTCCACAAGAAAACATTGCCAGTATGATTTCAAAGTGTGTATTAGTGATGATCCCCTTCTTTGGAAGATTTCTCTCTTCTTCAGTTTTGGTATGATCATAGAATTTGTATATGTATATTTGGGAGTGTGAAGCGCATGCCTCTCACTTTGTGGGGTAGAAGGGTACTTGCTCCCTATAAAAGTGTTTAAAGTTAATTTCTTTGCCCTACTGTGTTTTGTGAATTATTTTAGTGATTCTGATGCTTGGGTTTGTGAATTGGCTATAAATAGGAGAACCCAGAATTGTATCTGGAAAAAATGTTTAAAATTCTAACTATAGTAATCTAGCTGCAGATGTCTTTGTTTCTATTTCTGTCTCTTGAGCTCTGTGTCTAGAGTTCTGTCTGTGGAATTATAGATTTAGAATTCTCTGTTGGAATCTTACACGTAGAATTCTGTCTTTACATTCTTGTGGAATGTTTTATTTAGCATTCTACATGGCAAACTTTTTCTGCATAATTTTGTCCTGAATTTAAGGTTTATAGCATTTTGTCTGCATAATTCTGCCTTTAAAAACCTTTCTGTAGAATACAGACAGAAGAAATCTGAATTTAAAACTCCATCTTTAGCGATCTAGTTATCAAATTCCATCTCTTGCAATTGGTGTTAAGAATTTTGTCTGCAGAATTTAATGCTTATAATTTGATTAGTAGAATTCAAAGTTTACAAGTCCAGCTGTTGGTACATCTAGAATTCATGGCATGAAATTCTAATTGTAGAATTCTATATAAATGTTATATGATTACACTTCTAAATATAGCATTGTGTCTACAGTGCCATCTGTGGGATTCTATCTGCTAAACTTTGTTTAATATTATTTATATAGGAATTCAGATTGTCAGATTCTCTGTTTAGAATTTGGTATACAGAATTCTATCATTTGAATTATCTTTTTTTTGTTTGCTTAATTCAGCATGAAATAGAAGAAAGCTGACACTTTATTAAAATAAAAACAAAAATAAAATCACCCATAATAAGCGCTTTCATCTCATGAAAAGATACTTCATCAGATGACCACTCATATAACATTGCACTTTAAATACCCCCCTCTAATGAATCAATTAAATAATTGAACACTTAAACACTTTGCTTTGTAATCTTTAAGGTCCCAGTCCAATGAAGCAGACAGTACAAATATAAAAACATATAAAAAAAATACACACATTCTATATTCATTTCTGTTAAATGCTCATACCTTCATGTTTGAACTTACACCCATTCCAAATAAAAACAGTAAACCAACATTTTATGATTGCAATTAAAAATGTTCATGTAATCACTACCTTCTCATTCAAAATTGGTTTCAGGGATGCATATTCATTTAAACCAGGGGTAACATGGCAATCAGCCTAAGCTGCCATACCACTTCTCTCTTTAATAGTAACATTTTCCAGTCTCCACCTCTGTGGTTTGATTTTTAAACTTTCTAAAATGCCAAATGTGAATCTAGTGAAGTTACTACAAACAGTAGAATGTTTGTAAAATGCACAAGTCTCTTTTTTCATATTTACGTCATAAACATGTTTGTATATTCTAGTTTTTAAGGCTCTCTCTGTCTTTCCTATATAGAAAGCTGGACAGACTTCACATTTGGCTAAATAAACCAACCTGCAGGTACCACAATTTCTATTTTTAAAAATTACCATACTCTGCAAACCATTTTCCAAAATCAGATGGTTAACTTTAACTGTAAGTGAGCATTGCTAACACATACCACATGGACTTGTCCCCTTGTTAGAGACTGTGGTGTTCATTACACCACGTTCCAATGTTTGCTTAAAATTTTTCCTGTTTCAAATCTAACCACTGGCTCTTGCCTATCAAATCATATAATTCTATACTCAATTTAAAAATATTCAAGTTCTTTTTAACTATACCCTGATGCCATTGGCATATTGATTATTCTCAAAGAGTTAAGGCTTTTTTATATCTTACATCTCTAGCCACCCACTCTGATTTTTCCATACCTGCTCCTAACAATGGTTTAAATTTTACACCCCAACCTTTATACACTTCTTTAATAATTCCAGTCATCATTTTGTCAGGGTAACCCCCTATTAAGGAACATCTCCTTAAGCCTGTCAAGCTCAGTCCAAACATCCCCATAATCAGATGTCATCCTGACAATATGAAAAGCCTTTCCTTTACCAAGTTTATCTTTAGAAAATGTGGGTGGTTGCTGGAATAATGCAAATAACTATTACAAAAGGTTTCTTTTATAAATAAATTAGATGTGAAACCTGCTGCTGTGTGGAAAATCAGGATGTCTAGGTAACTAATACTATCCCTGTTCCAAAAACTAGTGAACTTTAAACATTGATTTAAATAGTCTACAAAATCCATTATTCCTTCCACAGCCCCATCCCACAAAATAAATATGCAATTCAAAAACCTGACATACAGATGTACATACTTGGAAAAAAGGGCGATTAAATGTATAAACACATTTTCCCACCACCCTAACATCACCAGATTTGCAAATACTGGGGTGCATGCTGTACCCATTGCTACCCCAGTAATTTGTGGATAATATTCCCCTTCAAAGTGCATAAAATTATTCTTCAAGACTTATTCCATTAATTCAATGGTAATTGAAATGAATTCCTTCTGCAAAGTTGAATATTGATGTAAAGTGTTTTGAAAATACTCTAACCCCCCTGTTCTAGGTATCACAGAAAAGAGATCAACTACAATAGTAGTCAAAAATATTAAATCTCTTTTCCATATACTCTGCTTCAACTTTCCCAAAAAATCCCATGAGTCTTTTACCAAATTTGACATATTTGCCACCACTTCCTTAGTCCAGTGATCAGTTAAAACTGCAGGGTGATGGATCTTTGTATCCTTTGCAGATGCAATGGGTTTAAATGGTTGATTCTCTACAGATTTATGTATTTTAGGAATCCCAAACATTATTTGGGATAATGGGTTAAGTTGATGCAAAAAAATTATAAATATCCCCATCTATTCTTTTGTCCAACAAATATTCTTCTAAATAAGAGTCTGTCTGCAGGTAAGTAATATGAATCTGATTTTTGGATACAGGGGAGTAGGTTGCATTATTAAATAACAAATTAGTCATAGCATTGTTGTAATCAACCATGTTATATAAGACCTCCCCCCTTTATCTGGTTCATCACTCATTTCTTTGTCATTCCCTAATAAATTTAAAATATCTCTTTCCCTCCTAGTTAGACTGAAAAAAAAAACGTTTTTCCTTGAGGGAACATATCTTTCTTTGTCATTCCTTCACAAATTTAAAATATCTCTTTCCCTCCTAGTTAGGTTGGAAAAAAACTTGTTTTCTTGAGAGAACAATCTATACACGTCCTCCATAACACCTTTCTCAAAAATTTGTATTATGGGGTTTAAGGGTAGATTAAACATACTACGTCTTTTGGGGGATACCTGGTTGGTGGTCCTATTACTAATTTCTTCCTGGTCCTTAAAAAATATCCCCAAGTTCAATTTTCTAGTAAAAGTTTTAATTCCAGGAGAAAATCCGTTATATCTACTTTCCCAGTAGCAATGAACTTGAACCCTTTCAAAATAAGAGTAAAGTGTTTCTTAACAATAGCTTTATCTGTATAATTGTATACAGGGAATACCCCTTCCCCTCTCCACTAACCGACACATCCAAATCTACTTACTTCTCTTATTTTTAGCATAGTAATAGGATAAAATATAAGGACTTGACTCTGTTTGCTTACACCTATCTTGTGTTTAATATACTTTTTTTTTTGTTTGTTGTTGTTTTTATTTAGTTTAACTTTTAGCACAATGTCTATAATTAATATTTTTAATACTATATTTTTTTTCGTTAACCAATACTACCGCTGTACTTTTATTATACATGTCTTTGGTATATATTGTTAACTTTTTATTGTTCATGCTTGGAGCTTTTCTCTCAGGGCCTCTACTGAAAATGGACATATATCCAGTTAGACTAGCCCGGTCAACAAATGTAAAATAAAATAAATAAATAAATAAATAAATAAATAAATAAATAAATAAATGATAACACCCAATAATTCCATTGTTGCTTAAACAAAGTCCTCCTTTGCCATCCTGACTTCTGATTGTCCTTCACTGTGGGGTTGTCCTGTTGTTGCCCGATCTAGTATCTGTCTGGATTTGCTTAGCAATCTCTCCAACCATCGTACAGGTTGAAAATCCTGTGCCCTAGGTGAAAAGGAATAAAGTTCATCCAAACCCCCTGTATGCTCATTAATTAACACATCCCTAATTCTTGGTTGTGACAGATCCTTAAAGAATACTCCCTTTATACCTTTTTTACCAACATCTACTATAGGGTAGAATATGCTTTATTTTGAGAACACTGTTTTATGTCCCTTTCCAATTTCCTTTGCTTTTAATAAAAATGTTGTTACGCCTTTTGTTAATTTTAAATAAAATCTTTTTTACAAAACCTTCTACTCAGAAAATAAAAAAAATCATTTAAAATACTTTGATTAAGCTTGTCCATGCAACCTCATTACAATTAAGAATCTTTGTCATTAACTCAAAACCACATTTATCAAAAAACTTAATAAAATCTTCAATTATTTCCACATTGTAGTCAATTCCAAATGGAAACTTCACCAATCGCAACCCCTGAGTGACAATCTTTAATGTCATACATTCCCTCAAATAACTATTTCCATCTGTAAATATTTCAATTTAAACAAATTTTTGTCCACATGAAAATTAAGTCTTTTATAATCATCCACATGTTCATGTATGCTCTTCCTACATTCAGCAACTTCTTTACAGTTAAATACAAAAGTCTTATCTATAATCTGCTTAAACTGTGGAGTAGATCACTCTCCCACTCCACTGTTAAGATCATCATTAAAGTTAGTCTGCTCCACTGCTCTGGCATATGATCTTAACAGATTTAACAACAGTACCTGTCAAATCCACAGAAGTGCAGTTTCCATTTGCTTCCAACTCCTGGCCAGTACATATATCCTTCTTCCTCAGTGAACATGTCTCCATTGCTGTTACACAATCCAGATGCTTGAATGTTATTTCCATTATTGCGCTTTTGCCATTGTTCACCAAAACTGCCTGGGGCGAAGAAGTGCTTACACCACTTCTTACTGCTACAAGAGAAGCAATATTGCCCACTTTCTTAAAGATACATTTCTCATCGTTCTGTGTAAGAAGTTCAGTAAGGCAAGTCAAGTCCCCGTTTAAGGAGGCCACATCTTCTTTTAATTGTTGTACAACCTCTGCATTCTGTCCAGAATTGTTCAGCCAGCATTCCACAACAGGGAATTGATCAGAAGAATCCATGGTCAGCAACACCTCTGCCAAGCTGAATCCATGCCAAAATAAACCAGATACCAAGAAAAAAAAATGTGTACTACTACCAACATCAAAACAATATAAAAGTGCTTAAGTCAGCACGAAATAGAGGAAAGCTGACACTTTATTAAAATAAAAATAAAAAACACCAACGATAAGTGTTTTTGTCTTGTAAAAAGAGATTTCATCAGATTATTTATTTATTATTTATTTACATTTGTTAACCGGGTAGTGTCCAACTGTGTCAGAAACCTATTTTCAGTGGAGACCCGGGGAGAAAAGCTCCAGCAAGTACAAAAATTAAAGTTACAGTATAGATAAGCAGTTATACCATCTATCTAAAGTATATTAAAAATATGTTTCATGATCACAGAAATATTAGAAGGAATAGCAAACTATACATAGTAAGTAAAAAATGTTAAGTGCAAATTTAAAAAAAGGTAGTTAACGTGTATATTATCCAAAAGAGCAAATATGCAAAAAATGCAAAAATGAGCAGGAAAAAAAGGATATCTCATGCACTAGAAGAGAGGAAAATAGAATGAAGAAAACTAAGGAAGAGGAATACAGGTGCAAAGGCAGTTAGCATTTAAGTAATCATTCAGGGTAGTTTTAAATGTGGACAGGTATGGAATATGTAAGATGTGCTGAGAAAGATTGTTCCAGTCCTTGGCAATTTTATAGGAGTAGAGGGAGTTGCCATATTAGTTGTGAGGCAGGAATATGTTTAACATTGTTTTATTGGATGACCTTAGGAGCCTGCAGTTAGTGTTAGGGTGTAACAGGTTTGAAAGAGCTGGACAGTCCATGGGGTCATAAATGATTTTATGGACAATTGAAAGTTGCTTTAGGACTAACAGGTTGGGAAGTTCCTGCCAGTTGAGTTGTTGAGGAACTGAACAGTGGTGCATTTTATGGGGTTGACTGGCAGCAAACTTAGCAATTTTGTTATAGCAGGATTCTAGTTTATTTAAGTCAGCTTTGGATAGATTTGTAAAGATCATAGAGCAGTAGAGGATGGTGGATAGCAAGTGAGATCTAGCTGTGGCAAGTCTAGCTTGTTTTGTAAGGCTTAACCCTGTAGAGAGCTTCAAGTTTGGAGTGAACTTTTTTGATTGTAAGGCATATGTGTTTATCAAATTTTAGAGTATCATCTATTGCAACTCCAAGCAGCTTGGTCTGATGGGTGGGTTTGATTATTGTCCCATTGGAGGAGTGTATGGAGAGGAGTGTTGTGCTGAGTTTGGATGTTTTGTTGGAGAAGAATATGAGCTTGGTCTTATTTGGGTTGAGAATGAGTTGATGATTGGTGAGGTAATTTTAAATGTCTTGGAAAGATTTTTGCATTTTATTTTTCAGTTCTTGTAAGGAATGACCTTAGGAGATGACCACTCACATTACATTGCACTTTAAATGCCCCCTCTCTAATGAATTAATTAAATAATTAAACACTTAAACACTTTGCTTTCCTCTATTTCATGCTGCATTAAACACTTTTATATTGTTTTGGCGTTGGTAGTGCAAAACCAGTGCTGAATGTCTTGTTCCCATCCAATTGTCCAAGGAACATTTGAATTAAGTTATGGAAGAACTCTGCTTCACATGGATGGGGAGCCTGTTCCATACGTGGGGTAGTCTCTGGGATTCAAACCTATCTCCCTAGCAGGTCCTATTTATATCACAGGCAAGGTTTATGTCTTTAGAATGGGTAATTCTGGTACGGTTTGTTTTGTGGATATGCAGGACGTCAATCAAAATGGGGTCTGAAAATGGCCTGTATGCCAAGCATAGACCTCCCCTCAAAAGCCTTTAGGAGACAGAATACAGGGATAGGACTTTGAGGTGGTGAGCACATGACATGTTACTTACACCTAATATTCTTTTAGTGAAGAATCTCTGTGGAAGTTCCAATTGTTGGATATGTCAGGTTAGGTACATGCCAAAGGGCGCACTGTACTCAATGATATGTCTGATGAATGCTGAATACAGTGAAACAATGACCTCCTTGGACCTAGATGCCATAAGTTTGTTTATAAATTGCACGACATATAATGTTTTCCTCACTACTGTGGGCATGTGATGGTTAAAGGCTATATTACTGTGTATGTGTGTCACCAAGTCTCTCACTACTGGGTCGACTCTTAGGGGTGTGTAGTAAATATGACAGTTACCAGTAGAGGATGACTTCCAGAAGGATATTATTATGCATTTCTTGGCATTTAGTTTTAGTTCATGGCTCTGACACAAATTATTTCTTTGTGTCAGCCCATCCTAGAGAACATTATTGTTGGCAGAAGATTGTAAGACTATTCCTAATTTGCAATCATCTGCAAATTTGGTCAGCCATTGGCCATTGACATTGGCCTTGACTTCAGAGAAGTAAATGTCAAAAGGGAGCAGTCTGTGGACTTACCCCTGAGAGACTCTGCTTGTAACTGTCCTCTTTGTAGAGGTGGACTCCTCAATTCATACTTTCTAGGTCCTGTCTGGGAGCCAGCTGACTATTCACTGGGTGATATAATGGTTTGTAACTAACCTCCTGAGTTTATCAACAATATCTGAGTTGGGTATTGTGTCAAATACCTTGGCTTGGTCAAGGTAGGCAGTATGAACTGTTTTGCCCTCATCAATTGCTTCTCAAAGAAGTCTACCCAGTTGGGTAGGCATGATCTGCCTTTGACAAAACAAAATTGGGTCTTGTTCAGTGTTTGGAGGTTTCCATTATTATTATCGATCATTTCCATAATTCTTTCCATGGCTTTGTATATGAGACTAGTGAGACTTATGGGTCTATAGTTTCCAGGCTCTGTAGATGCCCCACCTTTGTGCAGAGGGATAACTGTTCATTCATGAGGCACAACATCTGTTTGAAAGCTACAGTCAGATAGAAATTCCAGAGGGCCTGACAGGTCAAGTTTCATGTTATTTAGAAGGCATCCTGGGATATTGTCTGGTTCATAGCTGCAGTGTTTTTGGCCTTAAATAATTGAGGCCCAGGTCCTAGTAAAGGTAGGGGGAGTTATATTTGATGGTGTTTCCAGAGGGGAGGTTGAAGGGGAGTGATGGGTAAAATTAGAGCTGAATTTGTCTGTCAGTAGGTTTGCCATATCTTCAGGCTCAGTATAGGTGGCTCCATTAGCAATGAACTCTCTACACAATTGTGCATTGCCTTTGAAGTTGTCCTTGGCCTGGGAGGCCAAATTTACCTCAACTTTGACTTTAGTCGACTTTAATTGTCCTCTGAGTTATTTGTTTACTATGGTGAGAATGCTTTTATCATGATAGGTGCTACACCTCCTAATTTTTGCCAAGATTTCCTTCCCTCTGCTATACAGCATATTGATGTTGTAATTCTACCTGGGTGGCCTCTTTTTGAGTTAGTTCTGTACTTCTTCCTGGTGGGAACAGTTGCCTCTATGCAGCTATTAACGTGTTTGTATATGGTTTCTGTGAACAGTTTTGCATAGGTAGCAGTGTTCTGAAGGTTTATGGTGGCTTGAAATTTTGCCAGGTTATCATTTAATAGTCAGAAGGTAGTCTTAAAGTAGCTTCTTAACATTTCAGGGTAGCTGGGGTTCTGGTTTTTATTTTTACTTCAAAGGAGATCCTTTTGTGGTCTGACCTTACCAGTGAAGACATTACACTAAGGGTTGTGCAGCACTCTCCCATATTAGTGAGGACTACATCCAGTATGTTTGAACCCCCTAGTCGGCATATTGACAATCTGGTCCAGGAAGTTTGTGTTTACAAAATCCAGGAATCTCTACAACTGCACATTTGATTTTGTATATGATTCCAAGTTAATAGTGGGGTAATTAAATTCCCTCATACATATGGTATTGGTTTGGATGGTGAGTGTTACTAATAAGCTTAAGTACACGGTATGGGTTTTTTAGGTCATACAGAGGGACCTAGAGCTTGCAAGAAAGTGGTATGGGATTTTACCTATGGTGATTTGAATGTGGAGAAGCTCAAGTACATCGTCCTGTTTGACTAACCTTGAAGAAGATTTATTTTTGATGTAAATGGAGACACCTGCACCTTTAGTCCTTGTCTGTGTGGTAGCTAATCTAAATGTGTAGAAGGCATTATAAGCTGGCACTGCTGGTGCACTCTCTGCGGCTTTAAACCATGGCTCAGTGACTGCACAGACATCAACATTCTCTAGGGTGAGGAGAACTTGTAGAGAGTGGAATTTCTTCTTTAGACTCCTACCATTGAGCAGTAACACCTTTAGAATTTCTTGGCTTTGACTTGCTATGTTGCAAGTACCTTCAGTTTGGCATTGCCTAAAAAGGCACTATGTGGAAGAAAATGTTTTTTTCTAATATTCAAAAGCCTACAGGGAAGAGGTACAAACCATCCCTGGCAAAGCAGTGTGGTTTTTTGCATATCTTCTTCCATGTTAACAAATATTGAACCCCCTTAGAATGACATCAGAAAGTAAGTCAATTACTAAAGTCAGTCATTTTCATATTGTGACATTATCCTTGGAGAAGGTAAAATGCTGCTCAATGCTAGGCTCATACCAGCCTGAGACACATATTCTGAGAGCTCCATGATGTCTCAATTCATATAGTCTAGGCAGGTATGTTTCAGGTAAATTACACCCACGTGGACTATGACTGAGTCATACTGGTACTTGCGGTCCAATGACCTGAGTTAGTGTATAATGTGCCGGATCCTGTATATTGGTTAAAATGTCTCTTTAGAATTTTGTATCTAAAATTATGCATGTTGAATTCATTTCATAGAATTCTGAGTTTTGAATTCTACTCAAAACATTTTTCTTTTTAACATATAAATAGTTTTTCTCTTTACTGCCATTCTGAGTACCTGTCCCAGTGTCTGACATCCATTGCTGGTTCTACAGGCACTCAAGTTCACCCCAGTCCACTCCCTGAATTTTAGTCAAAGCCAGCAATAATCTTATGGAATCCTGTAAATCATGCTGTTCATCTTCTTACCTGCTGTTTTTTACTTATGACCTCCCCACTTTCCTCAACCCCTCCTGCTCTAGTTGATGCATGTCCATGGGCTACTTTCCATCTTTGCACCATACCTCCCATCAAGGAGCATCATCTATGAACATCCTCCCCAGGTTGGGCATGCCTACCTCTTCCTGCCACTTCATCACTTGCCCAAGCAGCTAATCAAACCCAGGTCACCTGAGTCATAATCAGGTCTTTATCCCTCCAAACAAGCAATGGGTCTTTCTATCCATAAATTTCTGTGCTTAGAATCTGTAGAAGGTTGTGTTTAGAATTCTGAAGTGTCTTAACTTTAGAATTCCCTCAGTACAATTCTTTGGTTAGAAATATATATCTAAATTCTGTTTGGAGATTTCTGTATTTAGAATTCTATATTCATGCTATTTTGTCTACAGTCATATTTTTTTTAATATTTAGAAGTCTTTGTATAGGATTCTGTAATTAGAATTATTTGTTCAAAATTCTTTCTGTCAAATTCTGTATTTGAAATTTTATATGTAGAACTCTGTAGAATTCTGTGTTTAGATTTCTAGCTGTAGAATTATATGTGTGAACATTACATTTTAGCTGCAGAACTCAGTCTTTAAAATTATATCTGTAGAATTCAGTCGGTGAATAAGCCAGGGAATTCTGAAAGAACTTCAGCACTTGCATTAAAGACTGTTTTAAAAAGGTCTTGTTTTCACAAAGTGTTATTTTGCTATTCAGAGGCACATTAGTAGCAGTGAGGAAGGATGTCATTATCCGCTAATTTGTAGATTTCATAATCACTATCTACCAAGAGTGCCAATCATGACTTTCCTGTGGTAGTTAACACTGGCATTCTAGGCATTTCAGTACCACAGACACCCCCATTCACTCTTCTACCAGACACCCTCACACATATACACAGTGCAAAATGCACACAGACACACACACACACACACACACACACACACACACACACACACACACACACACACACACACACACACACACACACACACACACTGCATAGCCCATACCTGTCCTTGAGATATCAAAATGTCCATGATATCTCCTTTCATGGTTTTTTTTTTGCCCTGATAAGCCTCAGATTATTACAGTCAGTCAATAATGCCAGGCAAGACAACAGAGTTTCATGCTTCTTATTGTATAGATGCTGCATCCCAATGCCATACCAGTTGCCCTATTACCATTTTATGTGACTCTGAGTCACATTTCATAAATTCACTCTGGTGTTATCTGTCTACCACAAGAGTGGTTTCTGGCCCAGAAATTGTAGTTTATTGGCATTTTGGGCAGTTTTTCCATCTCTTTCAACTTCCGGGTTTAAAAGCCTGTGTTTGCACTTGTTTCCCACCTTTCTGTAACTAGTCTAGTCCAGATACAGATTTGCTGTATCCAGGACTGTTTGTAAGATTCTGAGCCCCCTGAGCCTTTCCGTGTTGGAGAGATGCATTCTAGCATATCAGTGGGAGTGGTAAGCACTAGGTAGCCTATCTACGACAAGAGTGGTTTCTGGCCCAGAAATTGTAGTTTATTGGCCATTTGGCAGTTTCTTCATCCCTTTCAACTTTCTGGTTTAAAAGCCCATGTTTGTTCTTGTTTTCCACCTTTCCTGTAACTAGTCTAGTCCAGATACAGATTTGCTGTATCCAGGACTGTTTGTAAGCTTCTGAGCCCCCCAAGCCTTTCTGTGTTGGAGGGAAGCCTTCTAGCTTATCAGTGGGAGTGATAAGCACTAGGTAGCCTATCTACCACAAGAGTGGTTTCTGGCCCAGAAATTGTAGTTTATTGGCTGTTTGGGCAGTTTTTCCATTTCTTTCAACCTTCTGGTTTAAAAGTCCACGTTTGCACTTGTTTCCCACCTTTCCTGTAACTAGTCTAGTCCAGATACAGATTTGTTGTATCCAGGACTGTTTGTAAGCTTCTGAGCCCCCCAAGCCTTTCTGTGTTGGAGGGAAGCATTCTAGCTTATCAGTGAGAATGATAAGCACTAGGTAGCCTATCTACCACAAGATCCAGATACAGATTCTTAGTTTTAGCACTTGAATTTGTTTATTCATGCTCAACGCTTGTTGAACTTGTTAGCAATAAATAAGCTACAAATTACTACAACCCTCAACCTTCCTCTTTACCTAGAGGAAAACAGTTTTTGCACTTAGTTTCCTCACTTGCTTAGAGAAAAACAGCTCTTATACTCACTTTCCTCACTTGTCTAGAGGAAAGTAATTTTTTATTCAGGCATGTCCAAGGGTCAGCTCGCAGTGTTCTCTCCTGTCTATTTGATGAATCTGGGCATCTTGGGGCAATGTAGCAATTGCATCATGTACACAGACAAACCTCTCCTCCTACCACCCAACACCACAACCTGTGAGAGATGCACTTATCTAGCCAAACTAGAGGCAAAGCTCTCTCCAACCAAGACTGAACTTGACAGTCAAGAGGAAAAGGTAAACACTTGCACCACACCACACTCATCACATAGTCCCACTAAACCTATACCACCAAAATCCACACATAGAAACAAAAAAACATCCACAGAGGCTCTCAATAATATTCTGCTCAAGCAACAGAGACCTCCAAAGCAGAAATGCAAGCAACCTCCACCCCCCAACACAACCCAAATGACACATAGCCCACATGTGTGCCACTCAACCACAGCACATAAGGCAAAACAACATATCCAACACACTAGTCATAGGAGACTCTATAGTCAGGCACACTGATGTCCCACTCACCAGTCTAAACAAGGAGAAGGTTACTGTCAGCTGCCTGTCAGGTGCCAGGATCCGCCACATAACCCATGCACTCAGGTCACTCCAAAACAAGTACAACTATGACTGTCATTGTTCATTTGGTGTGAATGACCTGAGAAGTAGCTCCCTGGACTACATTAAAATAGACATGGGGGAGCTCTCCAATCTTGTTGCCCAGGCAGGTATGAACCTAGCCCTAAGTCGCATCCTGCCATTGCCCAGAATGATACCGTAGTACAGGGACAAAATGATTGACTTCAACAATTGACTAAGCTTCTGGTGTCATTCCAAGAGGATCCAGTATCTGTCTACCTGGGATAACATGGTCAACAGACCACGATGCTTTGCCAGAGATGGCCTGCACCTGTCACCCCTGGGATTCTGGATACTGGCTAAGGATCTTGCTGCCCCTATAGTGCCTTTTTTAGGCAAGGTTCAAATGACAACTTCACCACCGTAACAGGAACAGGCAAGCAAAAACTGGGGGTAATGTTATTCAATGCTAGAAGTCTAAATCTCAAAATGCACTCCCCTGAGGCACTCCTTAAAATGGAGAACATCAATATCTGTGCAGTGACTGAGACCTGGTTCATGGCCCCAGAGAGCACCCCTGAATTACCAGGCTATAACTCATAACTCACTTTGCGGGCACTTAACCTCGACCAGAACACCAAAGGTGGAGGTGTGTCCATATTCATTAAGGATATCCACACCTCCAGCTTAGTTGCTCAGCATAATGCATCCGAGGTTATCCTAGTGCAACTAACTCTGGGCAAAACTGCAATCCAAATTGTAGCTTGCTACAGATCCCCCACCATGCCCAAGGATTCCCACTCCTCTTTTCTTTATATACTGGAAAATATTAGGGTTCAACCAAACACCCTAATAATGGGTGATTTCATACCCCACCATTAACTGGGAAAACTACTCATGTACCAACTCCTTCACTTAACGCTTTCTGGAATTCATAAATTCCAATGCCCTGGATCAACTTGTCCACACCCCCACCAGGGGTAACAATTTCCTAGACCTAGTCATTACCAACATGAGTGACCAGTGTTCCACACCTGAAGTCAACTCCTCGTTGGTCAGGTTCGACCATAAGCTAATCACCCTAGATAGCCACATCCCGCTCTTACCCCCCATTAAGGAAATCATGGTAAAAATTTCTCCAAAGCCAACTTCATGCTTCTTAAGACAGAAGAGGTGGACTTCATGACTCCCATGCAGATGGACAATACAGTTATGAATGCTGAATCCTACACAGATGCACTCTATAAGCACTTACACGAGTGCATGGATTGTGCTATCCCAAACAGAACCAAGATGCTATCCTCCAAAATAAGGAAGCCAATCTGGTGATCCAGCCATAAACAAACTCTACAACAGAAGGAAGAAACTGTTGCAAAAGAGAGTAAAATCCCATGAGTGGAGGAGTGCCCTGGTCAGCCTTAGTAAGAAGCTGAGATCCCTTATAAGATCCTCCAAAGCTAGCTATGAAAACAAAATTGCCACTGATTCTAGGGACAACCACAAAGCATTCTATATCTATGTCAAGAATCTCAATGGCAACACCCAGATCTGCTCTGAGTTACAGTACAATGGCATGAAAAATACAGAACCAACTGATATTGCCAACATCCTGGCAGATAGGTTCAGTGCTAATTTTACCCTCTCTCACCCCCCTAAAGGGCCCATAACTATACAGGAAGAATGTAGAGTCCCTGTAATCACAACTATGCAGGTAAAAGCTGCACTCTCTAAAGCCAAAAACACAGCATCCATGGGACTGAACAACATCCCAGGCTGCGTTTTACATGAACTTCAGAATGAACTGGCTTCCCACCTAAGCACTGTGTTCAATCATAATCTCACATCAGGCTTTGTGCCCTCTGAATGGCACAAAGCAACAGTTATCCCACTCCACAAAGAAGGAGCCACCACTGATCCCGGGACCTATTGCCCTATTAGCCTGATGAGCCTGGTCTGTAAGGCCATGGAAAGTATCATCTTGGAACTCATAAACAAAGACATTGGTAACCTCCAAACTCTGGACCCCACCCATTTCAGGTTTGTGAAAAGCAGATCATGCCTCCTGAACCTTATTGACTTCTTTAAGGCAGTCACCATAGCTGTAGATGAGGGTAAGGTCATTCACACAGCCTATCTTGACCTTGCCAAGACTTTCGACACCATCCCCCATTCTGGAATTATAGCTAAACTAGGTATAAATCCCTGCGTCACAAGATAGGTTGCCAATTGGCTCACTGACAAAACCCACACTGTAAAAGTTGCAGACTCCAAATCTGACTTCAAACCAGTGACAAGTGGAGTACCACAAGGTTTAGTCCTGGGACCTCTCCTGTTTGGTATCTACTTCTCTGAAATACAGGCTAACACAGCAGGACTTTGGCTAATGAAGTTCACAGATGACTGCAAACTAGGAGCCATAGTTGAGTCCCCAAATGATGTGGACATTCTACAGAAGGGCCTCACTAAGACAGATGCCTGGTGTCAGAGACATGGTCTCAAGCTCAGTGCCAAAAAGTGCATTGTCATCCCCTTTGGTAAAACCTCTGTACCCATGAACTACCACATAGGCGGCAGTCTACTTAATGCAAAATGTGTGATAAGAGATCTGGGGACCCAGGTGGACAGTAGTCTCTCCTTTGATAATCACATTGCCACAGTAGTCAGGAAATTCTTCTACATGGCCCACCTTATCACAAAAGGGTTCTCATCTAGGAAAAAAAGAGGTCATTGTTCCCCTCTGCTCGGCACTCATTAGACCCATTATAGAGTACAATGCTCCTTTTGGAATGTATCTCACAAGACATCTGTAGCAGCTGGAAAGGCCACAGACGTACCTCACAAAGAGGATTACTGGCCTCAAACAGATGCTTTACACTGACCGTCTCAAAAAACTCCAGCTTTACTCCGTAGCATATTGCCTACTCTGAGGTGATCTCTGCCTAACATATAAAGCTATGTCAAACCCAGAGCTGTTGGACATGCTACAACTAAAGAAATCCCACCTAAACCTTGTCACCACAATAAACATGCTGGAGGGATCGAATCCTTTCCCAGAGACTTCTTATACTCTAGAACAAGCTACCTATCTATATCAAGCAAAGTTCCTCATTAGCACTCTTCAAGAAAAATCTTGATAAGTGGATAGAAAATAGGAAATACACCCCAGGGATCACTTCTATGGCTCTGCTCGACAGGGGCACAGAAAAATAACTTTCTTGGGTGGTGTAAGCCAAGGAACCTTGTTGGCTAGGCTTACTTAGGCCCTTGGGCTGATAGCCTAGTACTTACCTATGAACCTATGAACCTATCTAGTGTTCCTTTGAACAAAGGAATATTGCCACAGAAACACCACCCACCACTTGTTGAAAGTAAAAAAAAAACTTTAATAAATCAAGCTAAGCGCTTTCATCTGTTTGTAACTCAGGACTTCATCAGAACAAAGACAGATTGCAATACAACTGCTTAAAAGACAATATGTTAACATCATGTGTAAAAATTCATACAGTCATAACACTAGTCCCAACAAATAAGCTGATACAATTAAAGAAAAAATTGCATTCCATAGAACAATAACAGGTGTAAATTAAAATGCATAAAAAGACTATTTTCTAAAATGTACAATAAAACACCCCCCCCCCCATTCTATGTTGTTGTTTTATAACAATGTTGTGTGTCAAAACTGAGATTAAGGTCAAACATGATGATCAAAGCTTTAAAACACTTGTAATAAACTCATCTTCATTTAATCCTGGATAATTACAAGTGTTCAATCTTATCTGCCAAATCAATTCCCTGTACTCTAAAAAATCACTTACTTGACCTCCATAGGATCATAGGATCATGTGAGGTTACCAGGCTAACAGCCTGGGGTCCTTACAAGCCTAACCAAGTTCAACCCATGTTCCCAATGGTGTCTGGTTCAAGCAGACATTGAAATCAGCACTTATTATCCTGTCCAAGAGGGACAGAGGTGGAACCCCCGGGTGAATTTCTGGTTACCCGTCCAGTTGTCCAAATTACACTTAAATAGGGCCAATGAGGGGCTTTGTTTAACATGAATAGGAAGCTTGTTGCAAAGGTGGGGCAACTTCTGTGAGACAAATATGCCTCTACAGCAAGTTCTGTTGATGTCACATACCAGGTTAAGGTCTTTTGAGCAAGTGACCCATGTGACATTTGACTTGCACATTTTCCATTAAAGCTGGGTCAGACATTGTTCCATATGCATGGCACGGATCACCTCTGAGAAGTCTATATGACACAGAGTAAAGTGATAATGATTTCTGTTTGTCAGCATAAGAAATCTTGAAGATCCTGGATTTTCTTTGTAAAAAACCTTTGTGGTTTCTCCAATTGCTGCTGGTGTTGGGAAAGGAACATAAAAAAGGGAGCGTTGTACTTTATTATTGGCCTGATGAGGGAAGTGTATGGGGGTATAAAGTCTTGTTTTTCTGGATGCAACGCCCTTACTTATGAGATGAGCAATGTAAAATTCCCTTCTTACCATTGTGAAGACATGGTGATTGAAGTTAAGGTTGCTGTTGACCTGCGTGCCCAGATCTCTCACCACTGACTGCATGCTTAGGGTATTGCTATTGTTGTGGTAGTTTGCAGGAACATCACACTTGCCAAAGGGGATGATAATGCATTTTTTTTGCATTAAATTTAAGACCATGACTTTGGCATCAGTCATTAGTCTGCATAAGACCTTCTTGCATTATGTTGACATCACTAGGAATTTCAATGATCACTCCCAGTTTGCAGTCGACAGCAAACTTTGTCAGCCACAGTCCTTTAGTTTTAGCCTGTACTTCAGAGAAGTAGATTCTGAACAGTAGGGGTTCCAGAACAGATCCCTGTGGAACACCACTGGTTACGGGTCTGCAGGAAGAGGTGGAGTTTTTGACCATATGAGTTTTATGGTTGAGCCAGTTTGCAATCCACCTGACAATATATGGGTTGATACCCAGCTGGGTGAGTTTATCAATGATACCTGAGTGGGGGATTGTGTCAAAGGCCTTGGCTAAGTCTGGGTAGGCTATATGCACAGATTTGCTCTTGTCTATGGCTTTGCTGACTATCTTGAAGGAGTCCACCAAGTTTAACAGGCATGATCTCCCTTGACAAAGCCAAACTGGGCGGGGTCAAGTGTATAAGTATTTCCTATATCATTGTTAATAAGGTCCATGATGATTCATTCCATGGCCTTACAGATAAGGCTGGTAAGGCTAATGGCTCTATAGTTTCTGGGTTCTGTGGCTGCACCCTCTTTGTGCAAAGGGATGATGGTAGCTGTTTTCCATTCTGCTGGGACAAAGCCAGTGCTTAGGCTGTGATTGAAAAGTGTGTCCAGTGGTGATGCTAATACCTGTTTTAACCCATGTAGAACATAGCCCAGGATGTTGTCTGGTCCCATAAGGCCTGTGTTTTTGGCCTTGGAGAGGGCTTTTAAGATCTGCTTCTCGGAGATTCTATGTGGGGAACAGGTGTTAGGGATGCTTTGGGGTATATATGATGGGGACAGGGGAGTGAAGTTTTCACTGAACCTGTCAGCCAGCAGGTTTGCTGTATCCACTGGTTCTGTATATGTAGTATCATTCACTAAGAGTTCAGCGCAAATCTGGGCTTTACCTTTGAGGTTGCAGATGTAACTAAAGAATGCCTTGTGGTTATCCTTAGTTAGGGAAGCTAATTTGGATTAATAGTTAGCTTTGGAGGATTTCATTAGGAGCCTTATTTACTTGTTTAAGTTGAGGAGGGAGTGTTTCCAGATGTTCATCGTGTTTCAATGTTGCAGTCATTACAATTGGGTTATCCTGCTGGCAGGCTACCCGCAGTCAGCCCGAGTTCCAAAGTCTAGGTCCGGCATCAGTTGCTGTCACCTTCTCCCTGACATCAGTGCGCCAGGGGTATAAAAGATGCAGCTGACACCATTTTCTTCAGTCTTTCTTGCCGTGTGGTGCCAGAAGCAAAAGCAGTTTGCAAGTGCTGGTCAGCCGACTCCTGAGATTTTCAAATTTGAATTTCAGATCCGAAGTCTTCATTAAAGCTACCCCATTAGGGAAACTTTTTTCTTGCTTCAGACCGATGTCAGAAAAAGTTAATAGTTGTATTTCTTGTGGGAAGCAAATACCTCATAAGGATTTTCATTCTTACTGTATTCCTTGCCTAGGCCCTGACCACAACGTTGCTAGTTGTCGGTTTTGTGCTAGATTTAACCAACGCACTATTAAGCGTCGGTACTATTTTGCATTTCATTACTTTGGCAGAAGATTCAATTATATAATGCCGTCAGAACAGCTGACTACCGGAGTTTATAAAAAGCGCAAGGAAAAAGAAAAGGACAGGCATCCGAGGTCCAAAACCGACGACGAGGCTTCCGCTAGGCTGTTCGCCGGTTCTCAGTGAGACGCTTTCGCAGCCCCTGACGCCATTTACCTCAGAGCCACAAGCCACTTCCGACTCCCACGTGGTGCTGACTAGGCCACTGGAAACTCAAGGTATTGGACACTCGGAAACTATTCCCTGAGATAGGTGCGGAGCCACTGAGCAGGCATCGGCTTCTGAGGGTGTTTTCAGGCCTACAGAGTTATAAGTAAAACCAACTTCAGCTTCAAAGGCAAAGACTAAAGCAGCTCTAAAAACAAAGAAACAAGTACAGCATTTTCCTGGACAGGCCCCCATGTCTAAAAAACAGATGCTTAAAATGGCCGAAGACCTAATTACTTTGATCAGGGGTTCCCATCCCCCTCCTGATAAGAGGCCTAGGCAAGAGATAGAATATGAATCTTCAGATCAGGTTTCCATTTCCTCTGATTCCTCTTCTGAACAGGAATATTCTCTTCCTCCCTATGAGGATTGATGCTGAAGAATCTATCCCTTCAGCCTCCACTCCTGAGGATTATTCTTTTGGGGAGACCCTGCATACTATGAGGGAGCATTTCCACTGGGAGAGCCAAGATTGCTCAGAATCCAAGAAAAGGGTCAGAGACTTCCTTTTATTACCTCAGAACAGGCCCCTTGCTATTCCTACTGTTTTAGACATTGTAGATGATGTATTCTCAAGAGTCCGGTCTGTCGCCTGACTCTTTACCACCAGCTCCTGTTAAGCCAGACAGATACTACAGGTTCTTGAGTAACATAAATTTCTTTATAAAAACCCTGCTGCTGACCTAGAAACTATCTCTCAGGGTCCCAAAGGGGTCAAGGCTTCCACTGCAAAAAACCCTATCCACTCTGATAGGGATTCAAGGGCTCTGGGCAGATGGGGGAAAAAGATTTATACTTCTGCTACCTTGGCTGTAAGTGCTTTAAATTGTCAGTTTCATGTTCTTAAATATCAGCAATATCTTATGTCACTGCTTAAACAGAAAATGTTGACAAATTCAGAATGTGCAGAAAACAAAGAAATGCAGGATTTATTGCATGTAGCTGAACAAGTGGGGAAGCATACTTTGCAATGTGGTTTTTATTCTCTAGAGGCCTCCTGCAGGGCCACCGTTACGGGTTCAGTCATTAGGAGGCATGCTTGGTTAAAAGAACAGAATCTGCCCGATGATGTAAAAGCAAAACTATTAGATGCTCCTTTACAACATGATACTTTGTTTGGTGTTAAAGCAGAAGTGGTGTTGAAGAAAATGGAGGACAAAGCTAAATCTATGCAAACAGTCAAGGATTTCTTACAGGTACAGCTTCCCAGATTTAGCAGGAACTGGCCTACAAAGAATCGGTCCTTTCCAGTGTCAGACAGGCCACAAAGAGGCAGATATAAATGCCCCAGAGGCAGATCACAGCCCAAAGGCTCATACAGACCTAAACAATGGGGTGCTTCTACCTCCAAAAGCGGAGAGGAAAAATCACAACCATACAGGAAACAGTCTCAATGACTTTCCCCTGCCAGCACCAAGCACTTATCTTATGGCAGCTCCTTTGGGGGGAAAACTAGCACTTTTTGCACAAAATTGGCACATGATCACCCAGGACAAATGGGTCTTAAATATCGTATCACAAGGCTACAGGTTCCACTTTCATACCCTGCCAAGGCCAAACGGTATGCCAGACCTGCCACGCAATCAATGGGCAGAGGCACAAAAACAAGTTTCATCCCTCATGGACATGAGAGCCATTCAGCAAGTACCACAGCAAGAGCAGGGACTAGGATTTTACTCAAGGATATTCTTGGTGCCCAGAAAGGACAAAGCCTGGAGACCAATACTGGACCTGTCTATACTAAACACATTCCTGGATATTCCAAAATTCAAAATGTTAACTCTGCAGCAGGCTTGGCTTGTGACTTTAGACCTAAAAGAGGCATACCTGCATGTCCCAATCAGACAATCATGCAGAAGATACCTCAGATTTATAGCTGGCTCAATGCACTACCAATTCTCTGCACTGCCCTTTGGCTTATCTACTGCACCCAGGGTCTTCACAAAATGCCTGGCACCAGTAATTGCATTTTGCAGACAAAGAGGAATACAAATATATCCTTACTTGGACGACTGCCTTATTCAAGCAGAGAACAAGGAGATTCTACTACAGCATCTGGCATTTGTAAAAAGATTACTAACAGGCCTAGGGTACACAGTAAACAAAAATAAATCAGAACTCGTACCCTCTCAAGAGATAATATTCCCTGGTGCAAGCTTAAATACAACTGCCCAGATGGCTTATCTCATGCCAGACAAACACAGACAACTGACTACTTATTTCAAAATGTTGGCAACAAAGACCCAGTTATCTGCAGGAAAAATTCTGCAGGCTTTGGGCTTCATGGCATCCTGCATTTTGCTAATTCCATATGCAAGACTGCATATGAGGAAACTTCAATGGTATCTAAAAAGTGTTTGGGCTCAACATTGCCACAGGCTGGAAACAATAATTACCCTCATTCCCTGTCTGCAACAGGAGTTTTGATGGTGGGAAAAAGCCTGTCACCACAACACGGGACAGCCATTCACCTTACCCACAGCCACGCAGACATTGACAACAGATGCATCAGATTATACCTGGGGGGGCCCATATGGCAGGAAGATATATTCAGGGCACATGGTCTGCAAGTCAAATGCATCTACATATCAATCAAAAAGAGATGCTGGCAGTTTAAAATGCCCTGACAGTCTTCAAGGATCTACTTCGTCCAGGGCAATTACTTATAAAGACAGACAATACTACAGTCACGTGGTACATAAACAAGCAGGGGGGCACACATTCTTACCCCCTCTGCAGACTAGCCATGAACTTGTGGGACACAGCATTGACTTACCAAGTACATCTGCAAGCACAATTCCTACCAGAAAGGATAAATACTCTGGCAGACGAACTAAGCAGAAACCTATTGGATCCCCATGAGTGGAAATTGGATCCACAAGTCTTCAGCATGATAACAAGGAACTGGGGATGCCCGGACATAGACCTTTTTGCCTCCCCTCACAACTGCCAACTACAGAAATTCTGCACAAGGACTTATCACAAGCAAACATGGAAAGTGGATGCTCTATCTTTCCGCGGGAAAAACCTAACAGTATATGCCTTTCCTCCTCTGCCTCTCCTCCCCAAGGTACTCCTCAAGGTCAGACAAGATAAGCCAAAAATGATACTGATTGCCCTAGACTGGCCCTGCCAGCACTTGTACCCAATCCTAAAGAGCTTGTCTCAATGCCCAGCTTGGACATTACCTCAAATTCCTCACTTATTGACCCAACAAGACAGTCAGATACTGCACGGCCAACTCAGGACCTTAAACCTGGCAGCATGGCAGATAATGTAGCCATTCAAGACACACCTCTCTCTCCAGGAGGCCTAGCACCAGAAAATCTTATGCAGAAAAATGGAAGACATTCTGTGCTTGGAACCAGGCACAAGGTATTGACACGATTGTTCCAAATATTCCTCAGATTTTGCAATACTTAACTGAGATGCTGGATAAAGGCTTTTCCTTTTCATCAATTAAAATTCATGCCTTTGCCATTTCAGCTCATTACAATACAGAACTACCTATTTTTTCTTATCCATTACTAAGGCAGTACCTCAGAGGGGCCAAAAACATAAGACCCCCAAGGAGAGCACCAATACCTGCATGGGACCTCAACTATGTCTTGGAAAAACTCACACTGCCTCTGTTTGAGCTAGCCTCTGCAGCTGATATAAAATTTTTATCCTGGAAAACAGCTCTGCTCCTAGCAATAACCTCCGCTAGATGAGTCTCAGAGTTACAGGCGCTCATGGCTGTGGAACCTTTTATCATTTTCCATACTGACTGGGTTGCTCTGAGGACAAACCCTACATTTATGCCTAAGGTAGTGTCCAGTGTGGCCCTTAACCAAACAATTCATTTGCCTAACTTTTACCCAAACACACAGAATAAGGGTGAGAGACTTCTGCATTCTTTGGACATTCACAGGCAGCTATGTTTCTACTTGGGCAGAACCAAAGCTTTCAGAAAGACTGAGCAACTTCTAGTGGCATATGCTGCAGGATCACAAGGAAAGCCTATCTCAAAGCAGACTATTTCAAAGTTGATAGGCCACTGCATTCATTTCTGCTATTCACAGCACAGCAAATCAGTGCCTAAGGGCATTAGGCCACATTCAACCAGAGCAGCAGCCACTTCAGCAGCCTTCCTCAGAGGAGTACTAACCAAAGACATCTTACAGGCTGCAACTTGGAGTTCAGTGCATACTTTTACAAAGCACTGTCACTTACCTCTCTACTCTAAATCCAGGGCAGGCTTTGCCACTGTAGTTCTGCAGGGCCTGATAGCCTCTCCTAATCCTATTTAGCAACAGCCTCCCAACCTTAAGCTTTGGGATTCAACCCAATTGTAATGACTGCAACAGTGAAACACGATGAACATAGTACTGTTGTGTACCTACCATAAATGTAGATGTTCGAGTGTATTCACTGTTGCAGTCCAGGTTACCCTCCCTCCATCCCCCTTTGCCTTGCTGGGACTTATCTGTACTTCTCTATTCTATACAACCTATGTGGTGTATTTGCTTGTAGATGAAGGAAAAGTTGTTTTTTGTGTATGCATGCTTATTGGCATTATTTAGCCTACCATTTTAGGGGAACCTGACATCTGGGACAAGAAAAACTGAAGAAAATGGCGTCGGCTTGCATTTTTTATATCCCTGACGCACTGACATCAGGGAGGAGGTGACAGCAACCGACGCCTGACCTAGACTTTGGAACTCGGGCCAACTGCGGATAGCCTGCCAGTAGGATAACCCAATTGTAATGAATGTAACAGTGAATACACTCGAACATCTACATTTATGGTAGGTACACAACTGTACTTTCTGAGACTGCACCTTCCTCCTCTTGGACAGCAATTTCTTTCTCCTATTGTGCAGCCTATTAATGGCAGTTGTCCACCAGGCAGGTTTGTTTTTCCTTGAAGATCTTGCTTTGGTTCTATCAGGTATGGCAGAGTCAATACAATAGTACAGGTACTCGTATAAAGCATTGGTGTATAACTCAGCATAGGTGTCTGTTCCATCAATGGGGGGAGGGGCTATGAAGCTATATATGCTGTCATGTAAGAGGCTGTAATTGGTCTAGGAAAAGTTTTTTAATCTAGTTGTTGCTAAGGGGGGAGGGGGGTCTTGTGTTATAGTTACTTCTAGTGAGACTGATTTGTGGTCAGATCTCACCAGGGATGGCTAAACACTGTGGGAGGTGCCCCCATGTTGGTGAACACCAGATCCAGGATGTTTGAGACCCTTGTGTGTCCAAGGAATTGGAGTTAACAAAGTTCAGGAACGTTTGGGCAAGTGAGTTAGAACACGTACAATTTACTCAATGGATGGGTAATTAAAGTCACCCAAAACCAGGGTGTTTCATTGTATCTTGATTGACACAAGTAGATCCAAGTAGGCTAAGTGGATGTCCTGATTCATGGAGGGATTCATATAGCTGGCAATGACTTGAAGAGGGATCTTAGTGACAGTCAATTGCACCTGAAGTAATTCAAGGGAATTGTGCTGTTTAACCAATCTAGATGTGTAGTTATCTTTAATCAATATTGATATACCACCTCCTTTTGTTCTCATGCCTTCAGTTTCTGGACTGAACTTGTGGAAGGAAATGTAGCCTGGTATAGCTGGGGTGCTCTCTGCAGCCTTAAGCCAGGTGTCAGGGACTGCAAAAATGTCAGCATCTTCCACGGTGAGGACTGCTTCCAGTGAGTGCAGTGTCAGGTTTAGACTCCTAGCATTTAACAGCATTACCCTGAGGTTGTTTTTAGAGGGTATTTTTACATCAGGAATTTTGTTTTTGTGACATTGCATAAAAAAAGGCACTACGGGGGTGGGAAGAGCCTTAGCCAGTAGCCGAAATCCCATGGGTGACAGATGAAGACTATCTCTGGCAAAGCATTGAAGTCTGTCGATTATGTCATTCCAGGCTGACAGGTACTGGATCCCCTTTAAATGACAACAGAAACTAAGCCAATTGTTTAAGTCATCATTTTTTGTTTGTATTGAGGTATCATCCTAGGCAAATGTAAAATGCTGCTTAAGGCTAGGGACATACCTGCCTGAGAAACATGATCAGAGAGCTCAGTCATGCCTCTCTTTATATAGTCCAGTGAGGTACGTCTTAAGTTGTTCACACCAACATGGACTGTGATAGACTCATAACAGTGCCTGCTGTTGAGTGACTTGACTGTGTGTGTGATGTGGCAGATTCTGGCACACGACAGAGAGCTGACCATGACTTTTTCCTTATCCAACCTGGTGAGAGAGACATCTGTGTGTCTCACAATTGAGTCACCTATGACTAAAATAGTTTTTGTATTATGCCTTAGGGGCTTGACTGGTGAGACACTGATGTGTGATATATTATGTGTACTATGCTCTGCAGAGGATGCATTATGTGAATTGTAATTGTGTTGGTGTTTGGGAGGTATCTGATGTTTAGGTAAGCTTCTGGTAAGGACCTCCACGTATGTAGGTTTATGTGTTGTTGGTTTGGTAGATGCAGGAAGTGAGGTGTGCATACTGAAAACCTGCTTAGTATCAGATGAACTGACTGGTGAGCGAGATGGGTCTATATTAAAATCTCAAAGTCTGACAATATCGAATACGATATTGTCGACACGAGAATATCGAAAGCGCACTACATCGAACGTTTAAACGGAAAATCTCTGTAGGGGGAGATTTCCATTTACTTCAATGTAGTGCATTCTCAGAGTTGGTATATTTAAGTAGGGGGTGTGGGGGGGTGCAGGGGGCTGCCCCCCTGCCTACACGCTATTTATTTATTTTTTTTTAATTTAGTATTTTTTTTTTTGGTTTCAATGATTTAAGACTTCGATCACTAAAGTTTGATCTTTAATGATTCAAGTTTTAAACCTTCGATATTACAATATAGACCCGAGCGAGATAGCCTGGATTCTAGGTTCTTGATACAGATGCTTCTCTCACATAATTAATTTGTATGGACTAGAAAAAACTGGGTTGTCATTGTACATGTGGCAATTGCTACATTGCCTCAGGATGCTCATGTTGACCAGGCTGGCTGGCAAAACTGTGGGAAATGTCCATCCTTAATGCTAGGTAAGTTGATGTGGTCAGAAAACAGGAAGAGGACAGGAAGGACCAGGTAAAGTAGAGGACAGGAGAAGTGGACAGAAAATATGAAGGGGTAGTGGGTAGGATCTGTGTTGGTACCTCAGGAGTGTCACTGAATGTATCACCTGTCAGTGAGGGACAATCACAAGAACTCACAGATGGAGCACGAGCAGAGTACTTAGGGAAAATTTGCAGGCAGAAGTGTTTCCATCTATAACTGCCAGGCCTGGTTTACTGCTCAAGTTATACAAACAGAACTAGACTCAGCAGGTCTGCATCTAGTCTATGCTAAAACAAGCAGACTGCAACAATTTCATAAAAAACAGTTCTAAGCAGTGATATGGTAAAAAAGCAGTTCAAAGGTGCAATATACTGTGAAAAAGTCTACTTACAGCAGCCCAGATCTGTGTAGAACTTGTAGTTAATAGCATTACATATACAGAACCTGTGGATATAGCCAACCTGCTTCCTGACAGGTTCAATGAAAACTTCATTCTCTGTCACTGCCACATATACCCAAAAACATCCCTACCCCCTTTCCCCTACCTAGTATCTCTAAAGAGCAGGTCTTAAATGTCCTCTCCAAGACCAAAAACACAGCCTCTATGGGACTAGATAACATCCCTTGCTGTGTTCTAAATGGATTAAAACATGAATTAGCAACATCGCTGGGCCCTCTGTTTAACCACAGCCTAAGCACTGGTTTCATCCCTGCTGAATGGAAAATGGCTACCGTATTCCCTTTGCACAAAGGGGGGAGCATCCACTGACCCTGGGAATGATAGAGCTATAAGCCTAACCACCTTATCTGCAAAGCCATGGAGTGAATCATCCTCGACCTTATCAACAAAGATATAGGTAATTTCCAAACACTTGACCCTACCCAATTTGGTTTCTTCAAAGGGCGATAGTTCCTGTTAAACTTGGTGGACTTCTTTGAGACAGTCACCAAAGCCCTAGATGAGGGTAAAACTGTGCATATGGCCTACCTAGACATAGCCAAGGCCTTTAACGCAATCCCCCATTCAGGCATTATTGATAAACTCACCCATCTAGGTATCAACTCATATATCATCAGGTGGGTTGCAAACTGGCTCACCAATAGAACCTATACAGTTAAAATAGGTGACTCTACCCCCTCAAGCAGACCAGTAACCAGTGGTGTCCCAAAGGAATCAGTTCTGGGACCCCGACTGTTCAGAATCTACTTCTCTGAAGTACAGGCAAAAACAAAAGCTGACAAAGTTTGCCGATGACTGCAAACTGGGAACGATCATTGAGTTCCCTAAGAATGTCAATATCCTTTAAGAGGGGCTTACACTTGCTAATGTTTGCTGCCATAGTCATGGACTTAAACTCAATGCAATAAAAATTAATTAACATGCCCTTTGGCAAAGGCAATGTCCCTGCAAACTACCACATCAATAGCAATACCCTAAACATGCAATCAATGGCGAGAGACTTGGGCAGGCAGGCAGGTTGATAGCAAACTTACCTTTGATCACCATGTTTCCACTGTGGTAAGAAGGGCATTCTGTATTGCCCATCTCATAAATAATGGCATTGCCTCTAGAATAAAAGAGGTTATAATCCTCCTGTACTCTTCTTTCATCAGGCCAATAATAAGAGTACAATGTTCCTTTTGGTACGTACCTCTCCAAGCACCTGCAGCAGCTGGAGAGACCGCAAAGGTTTCTTACAAATAAAATTCAAGGTCTTCAGCATATGTCATATGTGAACAGACTGAAATCACTGTCACTTTGCTCCGTGTCATACAGTCTTTTCAGAGGCAACCTGTGCCTTGCACATAAAGAAATCTCTGACCCTGGCCTAATGGAAATGCTGTATATTCGTAAGTCAAATGGTACATGTGTCACTCGCTCCAAGTACCTTAACCTGGTATGTGACAACAATAGAACTTGCTGGAGAGGCAGATTTGTCTCACAGAAGTTACCTCATCTCTAAAAAAAAAAATTCCTATTCATGTTAAACAAATTCCACGTTGACCCTATTCAAGCGAAATTTGGACGATCGGATGGGAAACTGTAAATTCACCCCAGGGGTTCCACCTGTGTCCCTCTTGGATAGGGGTAATAGGTGCCAATTTACTGTCAGCTCGAAACAGACACTCTTGGGAACAAGGGTTGAACTTGGCTAGGCTTGTAATGGCCCTAGGGCCATTAGCCTAGTAACCGCCTATGATCCTATGATCTTATTTTATTGGATTTGTCCGAGCTGGATCTAAAATGGAGTTTTCAACAATGGCTGTGAAATGACATTTAACAACAAAACTGCTCAATGACAACACAGCAGCTAGAAGGATCCAAAAAAAATGACTTCTTTGAAAATATTTTGCCAAGGTTCTATGTAGTTAAAATGTTATTGTCCTGTAAAACACTAAGTTACTTAAAACCAACACCTTATTTTTTTTTAAATGTTAAATTTAACAAATGGTTATATCTCCGAGAAGACTTAAAATTTTTGAGTTCACATTTCAACATGTTCTGTATGGATCATATCTGAACTATGACACTGAATGAGTACAACTTGGAATTTAAAATGGGATTTTTAACAATGACTATGAAATGAGATTTAAAATTAAAAAATGCACAATGACAACACATCAGCTAGATGGGAGGATCTATATCATGGACCCAAAATTTCATGCCAAAAATTCACTAAATTTATAAAATTATTCTTCTGTAAAACAAACAGTAAAAATGGGAAACATAACTTTTTTCTTTTCAAGTAATATATTCAATGAATGTCTATAACTCTGACAAAACTTAACATTTTGAGCTGAAATGTTCAAAATTCTGTCTGTAGACTGTCAAAAACAGAATTATGACATTGTCATCTCAAATGGAATCTGTAGCAATGAATGTGAAACAAGACTTAAAAATGAAACTGTGGCACACAACAGTTACACATAAGGCTCCATAAAATGAGTACCTTAAAAACTGTAGAGAAAGTATTCCACTCAGTTAGAAAGATATAACTCATCTTCCTCTCTTAAAACCTAGTTGCCTCGTGGGTTTGGCGTCTTTTCAGGCTTGTTGGCTGTTGGTGAAGCACCCACCAAGAGGAGAAAACGCTGAGAGAAGAAGGGAGCCACTTTTGAGATTTTAAGTATTTTTTCTCTGTTTATTTGCTACGTTTTTCTGCATAGTTGCCTAGTTTGAGCATTTTCTGGCTTGTTAAACTTGATTTCTGCATTAGTAGCTGTATTTAGAGCACAACCAAAAGCTGTTTACTGAATTTCCTGTTTGCACTTAATTTTAAAATCGTTTTTCTCAAAACTTGCATATTTTCTGTCTTTGACCTAGCACTCTTGTGTGGGGTCATTTACTGCACTGTTATAACTTGATATTACTTGTGAACCTCTGCTATCTCTGAAAAAAAAAAAAATCTTGCTTTTTCCCACTTTTCTGAGATTTAAAAAAGTTCAGTTACAGGCTTGCTGTTCCTGAACTGTTTGTAAGTTTCTGTGAGGCCATTTTTGCTTGGGCTAAAGGAAAGTCTCTCTGTTGATCAGTGGCAGTGAAAACATTGAGCAGCTCCCCTGCCCCCCATGGGAGTGGTTACTGACTTGAAACTGTAGTTTTATTGGCCGTATTGGGTCAATTCCTGGCTCTTTCCAGCCCCTGCTATCAAGCACGCTTTAGCGTGGAGTTGCCACTAGAGCAGCATCGGGCAGCGCCGGTTTAACAAGGTTAAACTTTTTCTGGCTCCATAAAGTCTGTTCTTCATTTTTCCCTTAGAACTGCTCTACTAGTAATCTAAACAGTATATCCCTTAACTAAAAGCGCAGCACTTGTTCCTAAAAGCTTTTTTTCTCCAAAAAAAAAAAAGCTCAGCACTTGTCTTAAAAGCATCTTCTTTTCAGGCTTAGCACTTCTGTATTATACAAAGTCCCTCACTAGCGAAACCCCCCCCCAGGAGTACCCACTTCCTTACTAAGTCCTCTCTCATTCAGTTACACCCCAAACTTCTTAATTTCTCTAGCATGTCGAAGGGCCAGATGCTGGCATCCTCTCCTGTCCAGTTGGTGAATCTGGGAATATTGAGGCAATGTTACAATTGCCTCATGTACACAGAAACCCTCTCCTCCTCCCACATAACACAAATACTTGTGAGAGATGCAGCTATTTAGCCAAACTGGAGGCTGAGCTCTCTCAACTCAGGACTGGCAAGACCAGACAGGAGGAGAAGGCAACTACACACACCACAAAACCAGTCTCACATAAAGCTATCACAACAATGAATCAAACACATAAACACACAAAGACATACTCGGAGGCTCTGAGCAAAAATTTACCTAAACAGCAGAGGCCTCCAAAGCAGACACCCAAGCAACTGCCACCTCATGACACACCGCAGGCAACACATAAAACACAAAATCAGTGTGCAAAGCAGTCACAGCCCTTAAGGCCAAATACAACACCAAACATACTTGTCATAGGTGACTCCATAGTCAGACACACAGACGTCCCACTCACCAGGCTGAACAAGGAGAGGGTCACAGTAAGCTGCCTATCGGGCGCTAGAATCCGCCACATAACACAAGCACTCGGGTCACTCCACAGCAAGTACAAATATGACACAGTCATTGTCCATGCTGGTGTGAATGACCTGAGATGTACCTCCCTGGACTACATGAAAAGAGACATAGAGGAGCTCTCTGATTATGTAGCCCAGGCAGGTATGACCCTGACCCTGAGCAGCATCCTTCCTTCACCAAGAATGATGCCACAACATAGAGACAAGATGATCAGCTTTAACAATTGGCTTAATTTCTGGTGTCATTCAAAGGGGATCCAGTGTCTGTCTGCCTGGGATGACATGCTTGACAAGCCACGCTGCTGAGGGCGGCTTGCACCTGTCACCCTGGGATTCGGATATTGGCTAAGGCTCTTGCCACCCCATAGTGCCTTTTAGGCAAGGCTCAAATTCTAAACCTACCACCCTAGAAAACAAAAATGGGAAGAAACTAAGGGTAATGCTGCTCAACGCCAGAAGTCTAAATCTCAAAATGCACGCGCTCGAGGCCCTTCTCAGTATGGAGAACATCAATGTCTATGCTGTGACTGAAACCTGGTTCAAGGCTCCTGAGAGCACCCCGGCACTATCAGGTTTTACCTCATGTCATGCGTTCCGGCCCCAAAACCCGGACCACACCACAAAAGGAGGGGGTGTATCCATATTCATCAAGGATACCCACACCTCCAGGTTGGTGGCAACGCACGAAGCATCGGAAACCATCCAGGTGCAATTAACCATAGGCAAAACTGCTCTACAATTTGTAGCATGCTACAGGCCACCCTCAAACTCAGGAACCCCACACAGCTTTCCTGAAGACACTGGAGGGTATAAATGTATCTCCAAACACCATTATACTGGGTGGCTCAAAGGTTCCTGGAGTTCATAAATTCAAATGCCATGGAACAACTAGTCACCGTTCCCACAAGGGGAGAAAATATACTAGATCTCATCATCACAAACATGGGGACAAAATGCTCTACACTGGAAGTATATCCCTCATTGGTGAGATCAGATCATAAACTAATCTCACTGGATATCCACATCCCGCCCCCACCCCAAACAAAAAAGACCACAGTGAAGAAATTCTCTAAAGCAAACTTCACATTACTCAAGACTGGTGTGGTATCCTTCAAGGCCCCCGAGCCAGTGGAAACCACAACCCAAGCTGTGGAAGCCCTTACAAATGCCTTCTGAACACCTCCAGGACTGCATGGATCAGGCAATCCCTAATAAAACCAAGACTCTTTCCACCAAGGGCAAACGTCCAGTCTGGTGGACCCCAGCCATAAACAAACTTTACAATAAGAGGAGAAAGCTGTTACATGATAGAGCAAAATCCATAAAAGAGAAGACACCTTTGATCATTATTAGTAAAAAATACGAGCACTCATAAAATCATCCAAGGCCAACTTTGAGAGAAAAATTGCCATAGATTCAAAAGACAATCATAAGGCCTTCTTCAGCTATGTTAGAAACCTGGGTGGAAACTCCCAGATATGCTCAGAATTAGTCCAAAATGATACAAAAATCACTGAACCCACAGACATTGCCAACATACTGGCAGACAGGTTCAGTGCAAACTTCACCCCCCTCCCCAAAGGGGAGATAACTATCCCAGCGGAGTGCAGCCTCCCAGACATCTCCAATGCGCAGGTGAAAGCTGCTCTCTCTAAAGCTAAAAACACAGCATCAATGGGCCCGGATGGTGTCCCTGGCTGTGTGCTACACGAACTCAATGAGGAACTAAACCCGCACATAAGGCAGCTGTTTAATCTTAGCCTTACCACAGGATACGTGCCCAAGGAGTGGCGTACGGCAATTGTGGTCCCACTCCACAAAGGCGGTGCCTCTACGGACCCTGGTAATTACTGCCCCATAAGCTTAACAAGCCTGGTCTGCAAAGCTATGGAGAGGATCATAATGGAACTCATAAACAAAGACATAGGGGACTTGCAGACATTGGACCCGACCCAGTTTGGCTTTGTCAAGGGCAGATCATGCCTTTTGAACTTGGTCAACTTCTTCAAAACAGTCACCAAGGCCATTGATGAGGGAAAGGCAGTCCATACAGCCTACCTTGACCTTGCAAAAGCTTTCGACACAATACCCCACTCGTTACTATAGAGAAACTTACCAGCTTAAATGTAAACCCATATGTCACAAGATGGGTTACAAACTGGCTAAAGGACAGAACCCACAGGGTTAGAGCAGCTGGCGCCATGTCAGACTCCAAGCCGGTCACAAGTGGTGTCCCACAGGACTCAGTCCTTGGCCCCCTGTTGTTCGGCATCTACTTCTCAGAAGTACAGGCTAACATAGGAGGACTATGGCTGACAAAGTTTGCAGATGACTGCAAACTGGGAGCCATAGTGGAAAGTACATCGGACACAGATATCCTCCAGAAGGGTCTCACAGAAACTGATAGCTGGTGCCAGAGCCATGGCCTGAAGTTAAATTCCAAAAAATGTATAGTCATACCCTTCGGGAAAAACAAGGTAACCCCAAGCTACCATATAGGTGGCAAGCCACTAAGCACAGAAGAGGTTATCAGGGACCTGGGGACCCAGGTTGACAGTGGCCTTTCTTTTGACACTCACATTGCTAAAGTGGTTAGAAAAACCTTCTACATTGCCCACCTGATCATGAAGGGATTCACATCCAGATCAAGTGAGGCCATTGTTCCCCTGTACTCTTCACTTATCAGACCAATGATCGAGTACAATGCCCCATTCGGGATGTATCTCACCCGACACCTGCAGCAATTGGAGAGACCCCAAATGTTCCTCACCAAAAGGATAAAGGGACTCCAAAATCTGTCATATGTTGCCAGACTGAAGAAACTCCAGCTCTATTCAGTCGCATACCGTCTGCTCAGAGGTGACCTGTGCCTGACATACAAGGCCATGTCCAACCCGGAATTAATGGGCATGCTCCACCTCAAAAAATCCAAATCTACCAGATCCGCTAGAGCAAGCGACTTAAACCTTAGCATGGATATAAATAGGACATGCTGGAGGGATAGATTTGTCACCCAGAGACTCCCTATGTTGTGGAATAAAATCCCGGTCCATGTGAGGCAGAGCACCTCGCTGGCTCTGTTCAAGAGAAATCTTGACCGGTGGATGGGAGATCATAGGTTTACCCCGGGAATTATCTCTGTGTCACTGCTGGACAGAGGCACAACAAACTAATGGGCACAGTATTTTTTAACATAAGGGGTGGCATAAGCCACAAAAACTCTGGGCTAGGCTTATAAATGCCTTAGGGCAGATAGCCTAGTATAAACCTATGAACCTATGAACCTATGAACTCTGAACAACAATCATTTGCAACGCGAGGATAGATTATTTTGCATTAAAATGTATTAAAATGATCATACGTGAACTTTAAAAGGGAAATTTGAAACTATAAAAGTGCAAAAAAAAAAATTAATAAATAAGTAAATAAACAGATGCTCATTTTATAAGTGTAGTAAGGCACTTGAGGTGTGTGCGGGATATGGATATTACTCCATGCATGGGAGTGGTAAATACCCACCATCTGGCAATACCTGCAACATTTACAATCCCTCATGCCTTATTACGTATTTCTTTGCAATCTGTCAGTAAATACAGCAAAGGAAAAATAAAGTACTCTGTATAACTGCCCTATGTATATGGCAAGTGAGTAGATCAGTGACAGACACCTTAGCTATGCCTCGTTTGAGGATGCTGGCACAACTTCATACCATTGCTGGGAGTGTGCCCTGACTACCCCCCCCCCCCCAACCAACATAAGTAGCAGCTTTGTCAGCTGTTCAGTGTTTGCTTTCAGGAAGTGCATGCATGCTTCTGCTAATGTGCAACCTCCTGATTAAGTCTGCAGCATGGAGCTCTCCTGGCTCTTAATGTTGCTGTTGCAGTGAATCTAGGCAGCCCTTCGCAATATGTGAGCTGGTCTTAGTCACTCACTCACTCCCATCATCCGCCACCCAGTCCCTCCAGCATCCATACTGCTAGTCATACATGGATCATCTGGGGTCCAGTCAGGACTTTATCCCTCTGCACCATTACGCCCAATTTTCCAGTAATAAATCTTAACATCATTGTATCACTATAGTAAAGTTACATCTTAATACTTTAATGATAACTTCAGACTTTAGAAAGGTAGTGCATTTAAATTATCTGACATTGCCATACCGTTTTACTCCACAGGAAATTCTTTATTCCAGGCTCAGCGATTATTTCATCATGAACATTGAATTTGACATTCTTGTACTTTCTCTATGAAATTACATTTAAAGTGGTACATTTTTGCACTTATTCATGACCCAGGGTCATTGTATTTACTCAGTGGTTAACTGTGGTCTCTCAAATCATTCTAGCTAGACCATTTTCAGATATCACCTGGTGGACTTGACCACAGGATTAATGCAATGATTATTTAGAGATGGACATTTGGCATACAAGTGTGCCGATTACAACAAAGCTATTAACTGCTACTGAATAATGCAAATGCATTTTCATAACCTTAGTATATTCAAACATTTCTCTGCACTTAAAATAAAGTCATTAGCTGGCACTGAGGAATGTGCGTGCATCTTCAGAACCTTAGAATGTCCATACTTTCTCCATACATTTTAATACAACCATAACATTCTGCAACAATGTTAACATCTCAAATGATAGATATACTGACTTAGCTTTAGATAATAAAGAATCAGTGTTTTAATAAATCAGTGTTTTATATTCATAGCAAACATGTTAGAAAAGGTCCCTTATTATATAATATCCATATCTGCACCTCTTATATCCAAGGATGTCACCGTTAGAACAGCTGTTGAAAAGCCTGACTCTCACAAGTGTCAGTTGTTTATCCAATTACTTATTTAAGTCAAAATATGGCCTGCTGGTTCACAGTGAAATAAACTCAATGCTACTGAGCATTTGTTAATGAAGTCTTTGTTTTTGCTTTTTGAAACTGCAAATAGTTTAATCCACATGTGAACCTGACTACCTAAATACTCTACCTCCCTCTCTTCTGACTCTACAATACCCAACTGCTAATAGCTGTCGTGTATAAACTGTGAGCTTCTTATATTTTGCTTTTTTCATTGTTCATTCTTTGAATCTGGAGTTTGGTGAATTAGATTCTAGTCTCCTGCTTTTCCTTCCAATTTGAATGGATGACTGCTTCTGTCACTATCTTAAAGGTTCATGTAACTGTCACATCAACGGCATAATGATGAAGACATCTTTTCTACTAGAACCAACATTATTCTTCAGCCAGTAGGTCACTAAATGAACAGCCTGTGCAAAGGGCAGCAGTCATTAGCAGCCAATTACATCAAAAGCAGATAATTATTATGCAGGTTGAGCGAAGGATGATAAATTCCAGAACAGGTATATAATCCAGCACAATCTTATTGCATGATTTCCTGTGCATCCACGCTGTAATCTTCTCTGCCGGTATATAAAGTACAAAATCAGATTAAATAACTTAGTAGAACTGTAATCAAAACATGCCGAATACTGAAAACACTCTGTAGCACTTTGTGGGAAAAGAACAACGACCCAAGCAGATGCCTACAGATAAACCATGACACAATTTCAGTAATACATCTTACTGGTTGGGGTTTAGCTACCACAGGACATGACCTCCTTCACCTACAGTATAGTATTACTCCTTCTGTAGCACAGAAGTGTAATACACTTACTTGCCAGTATAAAAAATATGACATAAAGGATTAACATGCTGCATTGAATACACCTGTGGTTGTATGTATGAGTGAAATAATGTTGAAAACTGAGACTACTGCATTGTTGTACCCTTTAAGGTAAATGTGCATTATCTTTTTCCCTTTATCATCACATTAATTTTTTCACACATTAAACATCTGCTAGACTGCTACAGGAATACTATGGCAAACATTTGGGTGTTTACCATGATAAAAAGTTTTGCATGCTAACTACAATATTCCCTTTGTATTTAGAAGATGAAACATCTTCACCTCAGTTTGAACTTTCACACTGATTATAGAGGCAAAATGAAATCAATGTATGTGGTTTGTTAGATAACTGAAACTTGATTAAGCATCAGAGTATTTGGCGCAGAAAGGATGGATTCATTGCTGTGTACTTGGTTCAGTATTATTATTTCAAACTTTGATCAGAATTATATTATAGTGCATGGAGCACCATGGTTATGCTAAAAAATGGCCAAAATACATCCCGATTCAGTGCTACTATATTGCGATACCCAACCTTAACAATGTTTAGAGTGGTACTTACTTAATTGATATTCAAGGATCTTTAAAGACTTTGATGGCCAGATCCAATGGACCGGAAAATGCAATTCAAGTTTCAAGCCCCGTAGGGTTTGAGCAGGAACTAGAGACTGTGATTGATCTGGGTAGTCCCACCCAAAATCGTGATGCACACCACGAACGTGAAGCAAAGAGACGTTTGCCTTTTTCCGCTCGTGAGTACAAACAAGTGGGTTGCCAGCATTTGTTAAATCAAAGAGAGAATCCTTTTAATTCATCAGGAAAGTATTTTGAACAATCTAACCAGGGAATATCCAGTAGCCAACACGAACACTTAACAAGATTATTAAAAAGGTACAGATCTTTGCATTTGGAGAACTGTTATTTTACTTACTGCATTGAACTCGGCATTGTGCCGAAAGGTCTTAGATTCTTCAAATGTCCGAACGGTGTTAGTTTGGGCAGTTCTATATTTAGTACTTTAGTTTCATTTTTCAATAATGCTGGTTTAAGTTTTTTGAAATTGTTGATAGAAAACAACATTCAAAAAATGGGACATTTAAGAAAGGAAATCATTGACATTGAAAAACAGCTGAGGGAGATTTCCACCGAAGAAAATTACCTAATATTTTTTCAGCGTGTTTCTAAAGAGGTGCAACAACATTCTGTTGAAGTAACCAACAGAAAACAACAGAAATTAAATCGTGTTTGTTTGGATTCCAGTGTATTTCTCTGGTTGGTTCCTCCTGCCATCATTTTGTTTATTTGTTTTTGGGCTATTTTTCTTGTTTAATTGTTTTACACAGCCTGGTATGGCGGAGGTGGCTGACGAATCTTTGTTGAATATGACAATTCATCCGACACCATCGTCTGGGACTGAAAAGTTAAATAATTTGCTTTTGGCTACTTTAATTGATATTCAAGGATCTTTAAAGACTTTGTTGGCCAGATCCAACGGACCGGAAAATGCAATTCAAGTTTCAAGCCCCGTAGGGTTTGAGCAGGAACTAGAGACTGTGATTGATCTGGGTAGTCCCACCCAAAATCGTGATGCACACCACGAACGTGAAGCAAAGAGACGTTTGCCTTTTTCCGCTCGTGAGTACAAACAAGTGGGTTGCCAGCATTTGTTAAATCAAAGAGAGAATCCTTTTAATTCATCAGGAAAGTATTTCGAACAATCTAACCAGGGAATATCCAGTAGCCAACACGAACACTTAACAAGATTATTAAAAAGGTACAGATCTTTGCATTTGGAGAACTGTTATTTTACTTACTGCATTGAACTCGGCATTGTGCCGAAAGGTCTTAGATTCTTCAAATGTCCGAACGGTGTTAGTTTGGGCAGTTCTATGTTTAGTACTTTAGTTTCATTTTTCAATAATGCTGGTTTAAGTTTTTTGAAATTGTTGATAGAAAACAACATTCAAAAAATGGGACATTTAAGAAAGGAAATCATTGACATTGAAAAACAGCTGAGGGAGATTTCCACCGAAGAAAATTACCTAATATTTTTTCAGCGTGTTTCTAAAGAGGTCCAACAACATTCTGTTGAAGTAACCAACAGAAAACAACAGAAATTAAATCGTGTTTGTTTGGATTCCAGTGTATTTCTCTGGTTGGTTCCTCCTGCCATCATTTTGTTTATTTGTTTTTGGGCTATTTTTCTTGTTTAGCAGGTAAAATCAGCTTAGTTTCAACTCCCAGTTCTACTTGCTACCTGCTAAACTACACAAAGCATTTTGAATTAAACATGATGTGAAAGTACTGGACTGTTGTGAGTAAAGCTAAAGAGAAACAGGTGAATATAGAAACTGCACAAATACTCGCCAGAGGACCAGATTGAACCTTCGAACTGTACGACACTATGCTACCTTAGAAATGTTGCTGTTTTCCCCCTAAGAATTAGTAGCACTGGCAGAAAAAAAAAAACAGAACTAATTATTTGCATATGTGAAAGATCTTAATTTTTGAGGTGAAAATATTGCTTTCTTTTGCATGTCATTAGCAAAAAAAAAGTATGTGTTAAGAAGCCAGTAGACACGGGTGGAATCCCAGGGGTATATTTTTTGTTTCCCATCCAGTTATCCAGCTTCCACTTAAAAAGGGGTAAAGAGGTACTCTGCTTGATGTGGAGAAGGAGTCTATTCAATAGATTGGGGAGTTTGTGGGGCACAAATCTGTCCCACGATCAAGTCTTGTTGTTGTCCCAGACCAGATTGAGGCCAAACGTGCGGGTTACTTGAGTGGAGCTTGACTTGCTGATGTGCAGTAATCCCATCAAGGTGGGGTCCATGATCACCTTGTATGCCAGGCAGAGGTCACCTCTGTGGAGTCTGTATGAAACTGAGTAGAGGGATAGGGCTTTTAGCCTGTCTGTGTATAGTAGATGTTTGAAGCCCTGGATTCTCCTGATGAGGAACCTCTGAAGTCTCTCCAGCAGCTGCATGTGCTTTGCAAGGTCCATACCAAAAGGGGCATTGTACTTGATAATGGGCCTTATAAGGGAAGAATACAGGGATGTTATGACCTCCTTGTCCCTGAATGAGATATCCTTACTTATGAGGTGGGCCATGTAGAAGGCTTTCCATACAACGGAAGCAACATGGTGGTCAAAAGTCCGGTTGCTATCAACCTGAGTGCCCAAATCCCTCTGACTGATTGCGTGCTTAGGACATTGTTATTAATGTGATAATTTGTGAGGACATCACTCTCCCCAAAGGGGATGATGCATTTTTTGGTATTCAGCTTGAGGCCGTGTTTCTGGCACCAGTCGTTTGTTTGAGTGAGACCATCTTGGAGGATTTCCACATCACTAGGGGAATTGATGACAGCACCCAGCTTGCAGTCATCTGCAAATTTGGTCAGCCATAGCCCACTGGTTTTGGCCTGCACCTCAGAAAAGTATATCCCAAATAACAGAGTCCCCAAGACCGAATCCTGGGGTACAATGTAACTTTCATGGAAAATGGTTGCAGAACATTCAGTAGCTACTGAATGTTGAGCTTAATGGACATGGGTAGCCTGTCAGTGTTTGATGTATACAAGCCTATATCGCAACCATAGAATTCCTTGGGGTGTTGATACAGCAAGAATATTTTGGTAAATTTAGGGTAAGCTTGACTAGGGTTAAAATGGCTCTTGGGCTGATAGCCTAGTAACCACCTGTGAACCTATGAGTTGACCATGGAAGAACAGACATGGAAGCTAAGCAAGAAAAACATGAGTGAATTAAAGCCAAAACAATGAAGAAAGAGAAAATAACAAAGCCTATTGTGGCTCCTTCTCATGATATTTTGGGATTAACATCAAGCAAAAATGTAAGTTTCAGTCTAAGGATATGATCAGACACATTTTCTGGTAATATAACTCGTGAAACTGTAAAACATGTTTACATTCAGAGTTTAAAACACTCCATTACTTACCCAATAGCATTTACCTGTTCTTTTACTGGTTGCCTATCAGCCAGTGAATCATATCATACCTGCCAAAATGTAACTTTCGTGGAAAATGGTTGCAGAAAATTCAGTGGCTACTGAATGTTTACCCAACCAATGACAAGCACCTGAGTGGTTTCCCAGCCATTTACGGCATGTTCAGTCACTAATAATTGTAGAAAAGTCATCAAGGAGTTTCATTTCTCCACAAGGTCAAGGATACTGGTATATCCATGTTGCTCCAGTCACTTAAGCTTAATATATCTTGTTATCACTGGAACACAAGGATGATATAATACCTTTTATTGAACCAACATAGATTTTGCAATATGATTTACTGAAGAATTTTTACTAACAGCAGCCTTTCATCAGATTTAATACATTATTGATGCTTAGTACAACACTTTAAATAACATATTAACTCTTGATGAAGAGTGTCTGTTGCTCCAAAAGCTGGTATGTTGGTTCCAAAAAGAGGTAACACCTTACGGCTGTTCTTCAGTATTTTCTATTAGATGATCAGCACGGTACTTTGCTCATATTTTTGTGATATCTTGTCTTGGCGATTCTCCCTGAATGCCCCATGATTTTGCAGGTGTTTTGGGCTGATAACTTGGTACTGAAGTCCATCCTATTGAAATGAAAACATTTTTCACTTACATGACCATCCCCTGCAACTCTAAACCTGGGTAAAATGCACATTGTCTTACTTAAACTGCTGAAAGATGATTAAGATATTAAAGTGAAACTTAATGACTTGTAGCACAGTGCAATATGGACTGTACAGTGTATGCATGGCTGACTTAAAAAAGAGAGAAAGTGAGAGACAGAAAATTTCAGCAACAAAGATTTGTTCCTGGGGAAGTATGATTGACTGAACTGACTGTATTTCAGTTTGACTGTAATTTCTTCCCTGCTTTTGCTTTTATTTGCACACAGAAGACTGCCATTTTTACACTTTGATGTTTTGCATTCACTTGAACAATGCTCCATTGGTTTTAATTCTGTGTATAAGGCACAATACCTTATAGTTAAAACTGTAGCTATAAGTGTCTTTAATGGAATCTAAAATAAAGATAAAACAACATATGAGTTATCTACCCTGTAAGAGACCCTAATAAAACTCTGAGTTAAGATGCCGCACGTACCTTCAGCTTCAATCTCTCTTGCATGGCTTTGCATACCCTGTGCAGACATTTCAGCAGCTCCTTTATCATCTTGTTTTGACTAGCCTTTTTATTTCACTTGTGCTGATTCAGAATGACTCTGAATGTTTTACTGTGTGCTGAGGAAGGTCTTTAATTTATAACAGATATGAAATGATATGCTTTTGTTATTACTTGTCCCCGAGTCTGTTTTCCATTTAAGCCATAATTGCTGCAAATGATGTATACATTATTCTTTCTTCTTTGATTTTGAGATGGTTACATTGCAAAATCTAGACATGAGTATAGTTTTTTTCATCTTATGTGAATAGATTTCTTTCTTGTACATTAAAACAGCTGATTGAATAGCTGTTTTGTGTTTTTAAGTATGACTCTTGAGTTGTATATTTAATTAAGATTATATTATCTAAATAGCAACTGATTGAGTGCATTCAACCAACATTAGTGCTATGAAATGTGTGTGCGTGTGGGGGTGAAACCCCCTCTTCTGTAAGCTATACAACCTTCCTTTCAGTGCCTTGTGCAGGTATTACTAGCATCATCATGCTTTAACTCTTAATTTCTTATCCCATTACCTTCCATATACCTTGGATACAGTCTTGTTTTAGTGTTCGTTAAATGCATTATGCACAGGCACTCATTTGTTCTTAAAGCATGGTGACCTTAATATCCAAAGTGCTTATCTTGTCACAGTTAAGTGATCTAATATAACTTTTTAAACAATTCAAGGTTATATTTATGGCACTGCGCCATCATTATTTTGTGTCAGAGGTGCCTTTTTATTATTTTCCGCATATTTTATTACTGAATATTCATGGGAATATTTGAATGTGTCAGGGTGTAGGAAGAGGGTGCAAGCTGGAACTGCTTTTTACGGTTACCTAGGTACCTTCCTCATTATGAACAACAGCAAAACGTCATTGCTACATGGCTGGGCAACTTTACTTTGACTGCCTTTCCCATCATCGTTGTTAGTACTACCTGGCTATACTCATGCTGTCTATGGTAAAATACCATTTTAACACTTGGTCTCCTTTGGCAGAAGTCACTGTTTTATTGGGCTCACAACACCACACTTCTTTTGCTGTTTCCATTTATAGATTAAAACTCTCAGTATTCACTGCAATTTTGGAATACATGTTAGATGTTTACTATGCTGATACTAATGTTTCCTGGTTGCTTTACTGTTTGGTAAAAGTGATCTTGGTTTATCTAGCATAGTAGTTGCTTTTGAAATCTAAGGTTTACTCACACTAAGAAACATGACAAGCTTTTCTGTCAAATGTCTGCTAGCGGACAGATTTGCATTGCTGTTCAAATTGCAAGACCCGCAATAGTGCAGTAGTGATTTTTAGAAGAGTGAGACTAAAAGTGAGAATAAGAGAATTTCTACAAATGTCGAAGAATGATGTACCTCAGGTAATTCATACTACTCCAAGGTGGAGTGATCTTGAAGTTAGTTTTAATAAGGAAGAGTTAATAGGACCCTGCCCCTCCCCATTACAATGTACACAGAATCACAGGAAAAGCATTTTAATGGGATCTCAGTGAGTTTCAAGAATGACTGTAATTCATGTTTTATTTTTCACACTCAAATTTATGGATCTTACACTTTCAATAGGGAACCAATAGACTCATACATACAGGGGCATGCATGCCTACAGGAACATATCCCTTTTCTCCCAGAATGCCAGGTCCTCCCAAAAAAGCATTTTTCTGTGCACATTCCTGAACCACAGTCAGTTAGACACCACTACTGCAACAGATAAGGCATCAAAAAATACAAAGCATGACCGCTCAATTCTAATCACATGGTATACACAAACTAAACATAACACTGAACCTAGAACAGGACCTGTTAAGCATGATTTGCAGGTATCATCCATCTACACCCTGCTACACCCCTGATATTTAATTATTTTCACTCTTACATGAACGCATTGCTTGGGATTCTAGGAACCTGAATATTGCAATCATCTATAAGGTCATGCAACCTCAGCAAGAAAATAATTCATTTTTTTTGGGGGGGGGCAGTATTTTCAGACATCAGGGGGTGCAGGAGGACTGGCCTGGCTCTACATTAAATTATGTCGGTCTGTTGGCATCATTGCTTTAATTCATGTTGAATCAAAATCTTCAAAAGTACTGATACTGTGCTTATCAACATTCACTTCTCAGGAATCTGCCATTTAGATAGTTATCCGAGGGCTTCCACAGATCTCCCTCATTTTATTCCAGTGAGCCCCCTCCATCTATTGATAAACATAAAATGGCCTACTATATTCCCTAATATCCTTAGCATGGCCCTTGCCAATCTATCTCTGGCTTGTACTCCACTCCACATCTCTAGTTAACTCTAACCAGAAATTAGATATCCTCTCAATCAGGCCTAATGGACCACATTACCACAAAATGAAACCATCTTTAGTGATTTATCCAGGACAAACCTACTTCAGCTTGTAGATTACCTAAGGAAAACTTGCAACAATCTTCCACAAATGGACTCAAATGAGAGGGGTGCTGCATTTACCTCTGCCTTTAACCAGCACCTACATAGTGTACATAGAAAAGTCTGACTGGATAACTGGAATCAACAAGAAAATGAGAATAGCATTGTAGGAACTGAATTCTGCATTAAGTCTTGGTCATGTACCCTACTTTTACAAAACCTCACCAAGACAACACTGCTATATAGACTACATTTTATATATGATGGAGAAAGGGAGGTAAAACAAAATAAGAAAGAGTGGGTGCACAAGTCTCAGGATACAAAAGTGCTCACTCCTGGTGTATACACTGGTACCAGAACTAAAAACATTTAACAGCCTGAAGTTCTATAACAATATAATAACAGTTATAAATGAAAGATTGAACTGTGACATAATTTATATAGACTTAACTTTTTATTTATTTATTGTTTAACTTAACTTCAGCTTATATGAATAATGGCTATAAATGAAAAGTTTAGCTATGATGTCATTTACATAGACTTAACTTCAGTTTTTGGTAGGGTCTTACGCAAAACATGAATCAATAAATTAGAAGAACTAGCCACTGATGTAATATTGGTAAGATGGATCGCTGCATGACTTACAAACAGGATATGGCAAGCATCATTCAACAATAGGACAGGTACTCTAGGTTACAGATAGAACAGATTCCAACAACAGTGGCTCAAAGAACCATACAGAATACGTTAAAAAAAACAATAAGGAAACAGGCTTTTGCAAAACACTTTCTCAAGTCGTAAGTATTCTATGCGGTTCCTTGAGCCAGTTTTCATTAGAATTTGTTCTACGTTTGTACTTGGCTCAGTTTTACCCACTAGAGCTCTCCTTTTGTGGTTTAGTGACAGAACACCCCAAAGGGCTGTGTCGTAGACTCACAATTGCTTTGGCTGTGTCTTTCAGATATATCTTTTTCACCTGTGGTGTTCTACAGTTTGTATGCAAATGACTTGAAATGGGTAAACTGACTGCATATGTTACAGATAGGGAATGTCTGCAAAGAAAAAATGATTAAATTGACCATCTGGATTTAGGCGAATGATGTGCTGATAAATATATCAAAAAGTAAGCATATAAATTTGGTAGACATACCTCTCAGCTGTCCAGATTTTTGCAGAATATCTAGATTTTACCTCATATTTGTGGTCCATTTCTCATAAAATTGTGGCTTTCTGGCAAATCACTGTGCAAATCATTGAGGACTGAAATCACAAAATAATGCAGACATTTGAGTTTCAGACTTCATATCCTTCAGAAAATTCCAGATAATACAAAACCTGTAATTCTATCTATTTTCTAAGTTTGTAAGAGCAATATTTAAAAAGTGTGCCTGTTTTGGGGCCTTTGTCGCCCCATTATTTGTGGCTTTGTCCAGATTTCTTTCTCTAAGAGGTAGACATAGACTGAAAGATGAATATTTAATAAAACACGCAGTGATTGAAGCTGTGTATTCATTTAAAGACTTGAGTATGTGAGTAGAGTAAGCTTCAAGTTTTCCTAATCATATCACCCGATTGTTTAAAAAGATGTATAAAGTCAAATAAATCAGAAATTATGAAATTATCGATTGCTAGTTACATTAGACACAAACTAGATTATGGAATTAACAATATAGAATCCTTATAAAAAATATACATGAATAAATTGGAAATGATACAGTGGAAATATACTAAGGGTATCCATGGATATGAAAATTTTAGTTATTATGAATGATTAAAATATCAGAACTTATACAGTGTCTCATATAGATATTTAAGAGGAACCTTACTGGTTTATAGGGCATTTAAAAATAATTACATATGGGCATATATGGGGTTATCAAAGAGTAATAGAGAATTATCAAACTCCTTATGTAGAAGATTACACAGGAATGAGAGGTACTAATTAGTTGTCAGAGAGAGTAGCTGATGCAGGGAAAAGACTACCAAGTTATATTAAACAAGCACTACCTTTGATATTAAAAATAAAATAGACACTTATGATGAGAATGCCTGTTCTGGTATATTGGCAGGGTAGAAGGTCATTATTGCCTATATGTCAAATATTTGTGTGTATGCATGTATCAAAAAGAAGACACTGTAGAATCCTTAGAATATGCAACCATTCCTAATATGGGTTAGGTAAAAAAAAAAAAAAACAATAGACCAAGCCAAGTGGCATAGACACAATAAAATGGGCTGTTGAGGATAAGGAAGAAAATATGTGTTCTTAGTATGTATTGTTACAATTACACACACACACACACACACACACACACACACACACACACACACACACACACACACACACACACACACACACACACACACACACACCCCAAAAGAATTTCCAGGCAAAGGATTTGTAACAAGAGAAAGAGATAGATTAGAGGAAAGAAAAATACTTGCAAAAGAAAAAACTGTTCCTAGCTATCAATAATAATTCAAGATCCTTAATGCAAGAGATCAGGGAAAAACATTTAAAAGATGAAGAAACATTGGGCATCACAGAAGTGACCGAAAAATTGAAAAAAATGACAAAAGCCAAAAATAGAGTTTATTGAAAAATATAAAAAAAGAGACATGGCTGTGGGAATGAAAAATAAATTTTGTATGACGTGATATTTATGTGGATAAGAAAGCCAAACAAATCAATACAAAAACTGCAGTTCTAATGACTTTTGACGAGAAATCCAGGCAAATACATCCAGATATGGTAAATTTCACAATAGAAAAAAAATAAGATCACAAATGTGGAATGTGAAAAAGATGTTTATCAAGGCGGAAATTAAACAAATATAAATTGAAGTGATAGACTGACTGCCAGTGGAAACTTCAGCGCAGGCTATATCCCAACTTGATGGGCTAATGAGTACATTGATGGAGGAGCAACAGATGGAAGAGGATGCATCTGAAGAAGATACACTGCAGACTGATGTCCTGGAACATTCTGTAGGAAACTTCCATGAAAGTCCATTTAGAACTGCAAAGCATGGGGAAAGTGCAGGAAAAATGGAAAATCTGACAGAGATAATGACATGTTGGGCCAAAGAGACTCCAGATAGAGAAGTGATAAATGGAGCAGGAAGTATCTGAAGAAAATATGTCACAGGGCAATGCTCTGGAACCTTCTGTAGAAGACACAGATGGAAGTCCAGTTAGTATTGCACAGCAAGAGAAAGAGAAAAAAACATAGAGCAAGGAAGATGTTCTCAGTCCAGAAGAAAATTAAAGAAGGAAGACTTGCTGGATTTAAAAGAGATGGATAAACATATTCAGATATAGGAAATAAATAGATTACAGAAAGTAAATAAGATCCAAAATGTTAGAAGACTAATAAAACAGATGAACACAGTAAAGAAGACTATCAAGAGAAATTCTTGTGAATTAAACACAAAAGGTATATTACTGAACAGATAAGCTGATAGTGTTACCTCCAAACCATAGAGTAACAAAGGAAATGAAACAAGCAGAATGCAACCGTTGAAGCACTGGATAAAGAAAACTGCAAAGCAACTAAGTAGCTCTGTTAAAAGAATTGAGAAAAAACAACAGATCATCAAAAATCTTAAAGAAACTAGATGTAGTAAAAGCAGCAAACAGTACCAAAACTTATCAAGATCTATCTTACATTATTTCCGATAACAAATTAAAAAACTTCATCACAAGCAGAATAACATAGAAAGTAATGTAGATAAATATAAAGAAAATATATAAAATAAGTCTGGCCACCAACTGCTAACATTCTCTTTCAAAATTCCTTACCTAGCTCAGGCAAATATCACAATATTTAAAGGCTTCAAATTTACAAACCTCTTACAATTCAATGATAAAGTTTATAAGTACAAATATACCTCTACTCCCCCAAAATGTAGATACAGCTAGTACTTATGAAAATAAGTTTAAGCTCACCCAGGAAACTGTATAAACATGTCAGTCCATACCAAGACCAAACAAAAAGGGAAAGGAATGAGTAGACCAACCAGTTGGTCCACATGCAAAAATAAACAATACAATAAGAGAACACAAAGCTTATTAGAATATATAACAAAACTAGAGTCCGTTAATCAAAGTTAAAATCAAAAGATTATCAAAGGTAGTGAAAAAGCCATTAAGAAAACAAAGGCTTCCCATGAGCTTAGGCTAGTATGAGAAGCTAAGGATAATGACAGATCTCTCTCTTTAACTATGTCAAGAAGTTATCAAATGACACCCAACATTGTCCAGTAGATATTGCAAATATACTTGCAAACAAATTAAATGCTAACTTCATCCCAGCAACACCTACAGCAAACACACAAAATGCTAAGGATATAAAACCCTATTATCACAAAAGAACACTTGCAAAAACTACTATAAAAAAAAATGCATCTTCTATATGGGACTATATAATATACCGAGCTCCCCTGGCTGAACAGCACTAAATATGCATTGATGGACCTGCTCCTACAAACTATTCAGCCTAAGCTTTTCCACTGGCTTTGCCCCTCAGGTTTGGCACACAACAGTTGTGATGCCTCTTCACAAAGGTGGCCTCACCATAGACCCTCGGAATTACAAACACATCAGCCTGACATGACTCACCCTGACGACCTTCATCTCCAAGGACATGGAACATGTCATAACAGATCTGATAAATAGTTATATAAAAAGTCTTATAAGACTTGACCCTCAGCAGTTTGGCTTTGTTAAAGGTAGATCCTGTCTAATGAATTTGGTAATTTTTTGAAAGGATAATGCAAACTGTGGACAGTGTTTGACCTTGCCAAAGCATTTGATACTATACTATATGCCAACATTCTCAAAAAGCTAAATGCACTCCAAATTAGTCCTGAGAGACATAACCCATACTATTAGGGTGACAGGCATGATATCAGAGAGCATGAATGTAACCAATAGAGTACTGCATGGTTACATGCTAGTACCTTTGCTAGTCATCATATATTCTCTGATCTTCTAATCAAAGAGCAGGAACTCTGGTTAACCAAGTTTGCTGTCAGTTGTTACGGGGGGTTATTCTTGAATAATGTTCTGACATGCAGAAGCTGCAAAGTGCACTTACATATGTAATAAATGGCACACTGACAAAAGGCTAAAACTATATATATATATATATATATATATATATATATATATATATACACACACACACACACACACACACACACACACACACACACACACACACACACACACACACACACGCAAGCCAGTGCATGCCTGGATAAATGAGGAGGGTTACATCAGGAAGGGCATCTGGTGTAAAACTTCTGCCAAATAACGTATGCGGACAACAATACAGATTTACCGAATCGGTCGAGGCCCGGGATAACAACAACCTCCACCAGTACTGTTAGCCAACAGGGTGCTGGTGGAAATTGGGCCACTGTTGGCTGAAGGAGAAGAAGAGGATGAAGACATGCTCGAAAGCAGAAAGAGAGGAGGAAGGTTAGGAGTGTAGTACTGAGGGTAGGAACTTTAAATGTTGGCAGTATGATTGGTATAGGGAGAGAGCTAGCTGATATGATGGAGAGAAGGAAGGTTGATATATTGTGTGTGCAAGAGACCATATGGAAGGGGAGTAAGGTCAGGTGTATAGGAGGTGGGTTCAAATTGTTCTATCATGGTGTGAATGGGATGAGAAATGGGGTAGGAGTTATCCTGAAGGAACAGTATGCCAAGAGTGTTTTGGAGGTGAAAAGAGTGTCAGCTAGAGTGATGTTTATGAAGCTGGAAGTTGATGTTGTAATGATGAATGTTGTTAGTGCATATGCTCTGCAAGTTGGGTGTGCGATGGATGAGAAAGAAAAACTTTGGAGTGAGATGGATGAAGTGGTGGTGAGTGTACCCAAGGGTGAGAGATTGGTGATTGGAGCGGATTTCAATGGGCATGTTGGTGAAGGGAACAGAGGGGATGAGGAACTGATGGGCAGGTATGGTGTTAAGAAGAGGAATGCTGAAGGTCAGATGGCAGTGGATTTTGAGAAAATGATGGACATGGCTGTGGTGAATACATATTTTAAGAAGAGGGAGGAGCATAGGTTGACGTACAAGAGTGGAGGAAGATGCACACAGGTGGATTATATCCTATGCAGGAGGGCCAGTCTGAATGAGATTGGAGACTGTAAAGTGGTGGCAGGGGAAAGTGTAGTTATGCAGCATAGAATGGTGGTCTGTAGGATGACGTTGGTGATCAAGAAGAGGAGGACAAGTGTGAGAGCAGTGCCATGGATCAAATGGTGGAAGTTGAAAAAGGGCAATTGTGAGGTGGAGTTTAGGAAGAGTTAAAATAGGCACTGGGAACAGTGAAGAGTTACCGAGTAACTACAGCAGAGATGGCAAGGGAGACAGCTAGAAAGGTGCTTGGTGTGACATCTGGACAGAGGAAGGAGGACAAGGAGACCTGGTGGTGGAATGCGGAAGTACAGGAGAGTATACAGAGGAAGAGGCTGGCGAAGAAGAAGTGGGATTGTCAGAGAGATGAAGAAAGTAGACAGGAGTATAAGGAGATGAGGTGCATGGCAAAGAGAGAGGTGCGAAGGCTAAGGATAAGGTGTATGAAGAGTTGTATGAAAGGTTGGACACTAAAGAGGGAGAAAAGGACCTGTACCAATTGGCTAGACAGAGGGACTGAGCTGGGAAAGATGTGCAACAGGTAAAGGTGATAAAAGATAGTGAGGGAAACGTACTCACAAGTGAGGAGAGTGTGTTGAGTAGATGGAAAAAGTAGTTTGAGGGGCTGATGAATGAAGAGAATGAGAGAGCGAGAGAAGGTTGGATGATGTGGGAATAGTTAATCAGGAAGTGAAACAGATTAGCAAGGAGGAAGTATGGACAGCTATGAAGAGGATGAAGAATGGAAAGGCTGTTGGTCCAGATGACATACCAGTGGAAGCATGGAGGTGCTTAGGAGAAATGGCAGTGGAGTTTTTAACCAGATTGTTTAATGAAATCTTGGAAAGTCAGAGGATGCCTGAGGAGAGGAGAAAAAGTGTTTTGACACCTATTTTTAAGAATAAGGGTGGTGTGCAGAGTTGTAGTAACTGCAGAGGGATAAAAACTGATCAGTCACAGCTTGGAGTTATGATAAAGAGTAGTGGAAGCTAGGTTAAGAAGGGAGGTGATGATCAGCAATCAGCAGTATGGTTTTGTGCTGGTAAAGAGCACTACATATGTGATGTTTGCTCTGAGAGTGTTGCTGGAGAAATTTGGAGAAGGTCAGAAGGAGTTGTATTGTGTCTTTGTGGACTTGGAGAAAGCATATTATAGGGTGCCTAGAGAGGAGTTGTGGTATTGTATGAGGAAGTCAGGAGTGGCAGAGAAGTGTGTAAGAGTGGTACAGGATATGTACAAGGGTAGTGTGACAGTGGTGAAGTCTGCAGTGGGAGCGACAGATTCATTTAAGGTGGAGGTGGGATTACATCAATGATCAGCTCTGAGCCCTTTCTTATTTGCAATGGTGATGGACAGCTTGACAGATGAGATCAGACAGGAGTCCCAGTGGACTATGATGTTTCCATATGACATTGTGATCTGTAGTGAGAGTAAGGACCAGGTTGAGGAGACCCTGGAGAGGTGGAGATATGCTCTAGAGAGGAGAGGAATGAAGGTCACCAGGACTAAGACAGAATATATGTGTGTGAATGAAAAGGAGGATAGAGGATTGGTGAGGATGCAGGGAGTAGAGGTGGTGAAGGTGGATGAGTTTAAGTACTTGGGATCAACAGTTCAGACTAATGGTGAGTGTGGAAGAGAGGTGAAGAAGAGAGGAAAGGTCTAAGTGTGGGTACTGGGAAGGTGGAAATGGTCATATGGTCCAGCTGCCTCATCAGTTCTATGATGCTATGATTCCATAATTCATTGTTTCCCCAAAAACCTTTTATAAAGAATTGGGTAAAAAAGCAAAACAAGAAGACCCACCAAAAAGACAAAATAGGTACATTTTCAGAGAAGCAGTTGAACATAAAAAGATAGTGATGGTCAGGAGAACTAAAAGAAGTAGTAAGCAGCTCTGATACAGGCTTTACTGAACTGATTCTCTTTAAACAAAGTTACATGGCAGGTGGACCCAGTTACACACACAGTATATACATACAGAGATATATATTCCTATGCCCATGCTGCTACATTCCCCTTAATTAAATATGTAATAGAAATGTGACTTAGAGTTAAACACATTGATTACAAATACACAGTGCAACCCAATGAATGGAATTTTTCATTTGAAAAAAATGATATGAGATTCAAGGAAAAATAAGCATTCTGTTATTTACAGTCAGTATACATTATGCACTGCTACCGTAACACAGGCTTCTTGAATATTCTTCAAGTTTGAATACTGTATTGTGGTAGGGTGGTCATTTTCACATACTCATCTGGAATTATCAACTCATCACTTGTTATAGGAACACACTGGAGATTGAATCATTCTGAGTGGTTTCTTGAACTTCCAAAGTTTTATGTTTGTGTCTTTACAAAACTTGAAGAAACATTCTCACTCTGAAGATGTAGTAATGTTTTACCTAATTCAACTCTCTTTAAAACTGCACTTGTTAATTAGCTAATTTCACAACTAAACTTCCTCAGAATAATTATAATTAAACATATGCTTTATATTCTTTCTGTAGACCTATATGTCAGAACCTTGTATATTGTCTGATCTTATTTGTACATCTGGCATCACACAGCATCAAGTAAATTTATGTTTCTGTGTTAGTAATCCCAAAGTCTGAAATTATCCTCATTCTTTCTGCAGTTCTGACAGATTGTGTCATTGATCTGTCATTGTAAAATTATTTTGTCCATGTTGGAGGTCTTTCAGTAAAAATACAACATTTCCATGGCTTTCCAAAATTATCAGTGATTATAGTGTCTGAAATTTGGTCTTTATTTTATTTATTTATTTTTTTTCAAAGATGGCTGCCATTCTGTAAACACTGCTGACCTGCAGCTCTTCAATAAACCTGAGAAAAATCTGTAACCTGAGTCGATACCAAGAGGTTTGAACATCAAATTAAAGACAAAAAAGATGCATCTACACTTAATTAATCTATAATCAGGGGAAAAAGTGGAAAAAAAGTATTTATCCATCAGGATTCCAACTGATTAGCTAGCTCTGAAGAGAGAAATAAACAAAGGACTGTGTGCATTCTTCATTTTACCTGTCTGCTTGGAGAAAGGAAAATGTCACAAGAAGGAAAAAGCATGGAAACAACTACAACCAAAACAAAGTTGTCGGAATTACAGTCACCAGTAAAGGATGGGAGTGCGAAAAAACAAAGAATTACTAGACAACAGGAACAACAGAAGCCAGAGACTAGATCTAAAACTGATCTGCCACTGAACATGGACAATATCAAACATGCTTTGCTACCTATACAAGAAGTTTTAAAGGACTTGACTACTCAAATACAAACTTTTCGAGTTTCATGTAATCAGCTGCTTCAGAGAATGGACAAAACAGAGGCTAGAATTTCGGAAACTGAGGACAAAATAGACTTGCTGGAGAAGAAAACAAAGGTATATGATGTGGATTTACAAGCCATGCAAAGCAAACTTACTGATTTAGAAGCGAGGTCTAGGAGAAACAACATTATTATTAGAGGGATCCCTGAAAACATTCAGTATGCAGAGTTAATACCAACTATAACACAAATACTTGAAATTTTGTTAAATTATGCTGATGGAGTGAAACAAATTGTTATCGAAAGGGCACACAGAGCACTGAGAGAGGTACAAGCTTCTAATATGCCTAGACCTGTATATGCTAAGATATTAAACTTTCAAGATGTTAGCAAAATACTTTTTACTGCAAAAAAGAATGGTGGCTTTGTTATGTGGAAAAATAATAAAATATCTCTGGCTCAGGATTTACCACTACAAATAAGGCAAGCTAGGCAGTCTTTATCTGCATACTGTAAATTTCTGATTGACAAGCAAATTAAATTCCAGATGAAATACCCTAATGTGCTTACATTTATGGTGGATGGGATTAAATACTCTGTTTCTACTAAAAACGAGACAAAGAGAGTGTTTCTGAAGGTTTTTAAAGTTTTACCTGCATCAGAGGGCTGAAAGAAACTTCCGTTGAGATTGGCATGCTCCTGAGGTCAGATCCAGTATGTACTATACTTCGAGGCTTAGGTAATCCTTTGTTCCCTGCTTAAGTCATTTAGGCCTCTGTAAAAGCAATAAAACTGTTTGTGATAATCCGAGGGTCTGCTGGCCGTTTTCCGAACTTTTATGACCTCTACGAACTATTTTCATCTAGTGGTAAACAGGAAATCCCTTGAATGTAGCTGAGAGTGTGGATTTCGATGTAACACTTCCTGTGGTCTGGCTGTGAAAGCGGTCCCCCGTCGCGAGTATTTTCCTGGCTTAAGAAGCTGAAAAGAACTGACATAATGTGTTAATGCTTTTTTAACAAGTAAATAATACTAGAAGGTGTACGTGAAGCACATAATAACATCTGTTTTTTTTTTTTTCCTTCCCTTATGCTTATAGTTTAGAAACAAACCATATTTTTACACTATATGCAGTGGGTGCAAGGTTTAGCACTGTATACATGAATATAAATAGGTAAATAGTGGCTATCGGGTGGTGTTAATCAGACAACTAATGTTAGTATAGTTGGGAACTAAAGCATGCAACTGCAAAACTTTGATAATTGGTAGTTGCAGGCACTGTGTATGGTACAGATTTATAATGTGGGATGCATTTACATTTTTTTTTCTTTCTCTCTCTCAATAAAAGTGGTATATAAATAATGATTGTAACAAAAGAGGTATTTGGGGTAGAAATAAGTAGCTAGGCAATATATTTAAAATTTTTCTTTAAATGGTAATAATATCTTACAATGGAGATTTGCTCAATTAATAGTTGGAACAAAAGCTGTAGAGCAATAGCAGTGTTTGTTAGGGAATGTTTAGTTTAGACTTTGTAGTAGCTAAGTTAGAATATATAGGTTGTAAGTTTAGGAAATGTTTTAAGTTTTACTACATGAAGCTTTTAAATATGTTTGTGTTTTTAACCATGTTCATCTTTTCTCACATACAAGACCTATATAAGTCCTGGTCCAGGGGTAAAGTGGGTAAGCACTGGTTTGGGACGGGGTGTAGGAAATGCTTCCAGATTATGTTTAGTATGCAGTTAGTACATATCCATTGGACAATTTCCCTCTTATACTATTATTGGATAATTAGACCTGTCAATGTGGGAATTAGACTCATGGAACGTTAAAGGGCTCCAGAACTTGAAGAAGAGGAAGCTGTTGCTACACATATTGCTACAGGACAAAGCACTGTTTGCATTTTTACAAGAAACACACTTGTTAAATGATCAGTGGGATGATATTAGGAAAAAGAACTGGATCAGAGCAGTAGTGGCATCAGAAGGTAAGACAAACAGTGCTGGAGTAGCCATAATTACTAAAACTCAATACAAAGACAAAATTTTAGACTCTAAAGTGGATCAAAATGGGCGATGGTGTTATGTTATTTTATCGGATAATGCGTTTGATAAACCTCTTTTACTTTTAAATATATATGCACCATGTAATGACCAACAAAGTTTCATAACATCATTATATCAAATCTTATCACAGTATGATGGTTATTATTTTATTGTGGGTGGGGACTGGAATACTTATCAAAATCCAAAGTTGGATAGGTCTTGTCCACAAAGAGCATTTAATAAGCAGGCCGGGATAGCATTAAATGACTTCAAGGAAGATTTTCAATTATATGACCCCTTTCGTTATGCACATAATATTAATAATGCAAGTAACTATACCTTCTATTCACCATGCCACAAAATGTGGTCTAGAATAGATTTTTTCTTGATATCCAAAGCATTAATGAATTTGGAACCAGTAGTAGTTATTCATACTCGTTATCTATCAGATCACTCAAAAATTTCATTAAGTTTTACTAAAGATTTAAAAGATACAAGAATGCATAGAGGTTACAATTGGTCACTTAATCTAAATCTGTTAAATAAAAAGGATATAATAGATGGAATTGTAAAATATCTGAAAGGCTTAACAGATAGGATGAAGCTTCAGGAACATACGCCTGATATTGAATGGGCAGCAGCTAAATCTCAAATTAGAGGATTTCTTTTGCAAAAAGCCTCATATTATAAGAAAATGCAAAACAATGATATTCAAAAATTAGAAACAAAAGTGAAGCTACTCGAGAAAGAACTGATTCAGAATTTTAATGCTCAAACAGAGAAGGAAATGTTGAAATGTCAAAGGGATCTCTTCTTGCTGCATAATAGTAGATTAACACTTCAGGAGCATAGGTGTTTAGTGAAATATGCCAATAATGTTCAAATACCGTCAAAAGCATTGGCAAGGATTATAAATCAATCGAAAACAACTGTACATATTTCAGAAATACAATGTAATGACACAGTGTATTCTAAAACTGAGGATATTATTGATATTTTTGAAAAAATCTATACCAAGGTATATGAGGGTCAAATTGAAAGGTCTATACATAAACAGAATAAAAGATTCTTGCAAAAAATTAACTTTCCAAAATTAGAAGAGAGTCTGCAAGGTGATCTGATTAAACCTATATCTCCGGAAGAAATAGTATATGTAATTCAACATATGAAAGTACATAAGTCACCAGGTCCTGATGGTCTGACAGTTGAATTTAATAAAGAGTTTGCTGATAGTTTTGGTAAAATATTGTCTCGTATTTAACTACATAATCAGAAATAAAATTAGTGATCCTCACCTTAATGCGTCAAAAACAATCTTTATACATAAAGCTAATTCAGACCCCCAAAGCCCGGACAATTACAGGCCAATAGCATTAATAAATGTGGATATGAAAATTCTAACTACCATTATAGCATGTAGGTTAAAAAAGATTATGATACATTTAATTTCTAAGGAATAGGCTGGATTTATGGCAACTAGACAAACTAGTGATAACACACTTACACTACATAATATGATGATGTATGCTAAACAAAGCAACTCTAATATTTATGCCCTTATAATAGATGCTCAGAAAGCATTTGATAGAGTGGATATAAACTTTTTGTTTGATGTGTTACCTTATTTCAATATGCCCCGGGAATTTATTCAGATACTACAAATATTATATAGTAATCCGTATACTACGTTATATATTAATAGGAGTTATTTTAAAAGAATATAGATTAAAAATGGTACACGGCAGGGTTGCCCTTTGTCCCCCTTATTGTTTAACCTTTATTTAGAACCTCTATTTTTATATATTAAGCAAAATTTGTATCATAATGCACCAATACTTTATAGGAATAAAGTATTAATGTCGGCATTTGCTGATGATCTTATTATTTATTGTACAACCCCAATTTCTGATAGTGAAAAGATATTAAATGTTATAAACAAATTTTCAGAAATCTCTAATTACAAAATTAATTTGGAGAAAACTAGTATTTTCCCGTTAAGAACCCCTAAACCTTTTTCATTAATGTCCCTGTTGGGGAAGATATCATGTAAAGAAAATATCAAATATTTGGGTATTAGCTTCTCTACGGATAATAAGAATTTTTATAGTAATAATATTAAACGAGTATTGGAACAAATAGTAGCTGATTGTGGCAGATGGAGGAATTTAAGACTACCGGTATTGGCAAAAGTATCAATAGTGAAAATTAATATATTGCCACAAATGTTGTATATCTTTAGGTCTGCTCAAGTATCAATTTCAAAGACAGTTTTTAAACAAATTCATACAGATCTAGCTAAATTTATTTGGGAGCCAAAGGAAACTAGAATATCGTATGAGAAATTAATGACCCCGAAGAGTAGAGGACAACTTGCGTTACCAAATTTTGAAGTATACTATTTAATTGTAAATGCCAACAGGAGTTTAAGAATTGCTAATTACGATGTAACTAGTACAAAGTGGATACCAACTTGGGTGGTCTTGAATTACAAGCATATTTTAGATCGGAATATAAATCCTAAAGCTTTACCCTTTTTGGGTAAAAATAGTTTGATAAAGTATGGGATTATGGACCACTTAAAAACATATGTGTTATCTTTGCAAACTTTATTCCAATCAGTAGACTTGTTGCAATATATGATGGTTTTTCAACCTTTCCATAGGAATCCCAATTTTAAACTAAATAATCAGTTGATTGATCTTAGTAAATTCCCATTAATAGTTAATTTGACTCTGATTGATGTTTTTAATAAATTTAATTTATCGGCTTTGCAAGTTAGACAGGAATTGAACCTTCCTAAGAGTTATATGGTTATAATGAGACAAATCAGAGAACTTGCTCTGAGTCATTTTGAAAACTTTAAACCTGTAGACGGAATTGTGGATAAATGCTCTGAACTGTGGCAGGCTCTCCAACAGGAGGTCAAATTTATAACAAGAACAAATTAATTAATTAAAGACTTAAAATTCCAGGATAAAATTCTGTTGTCAGGGTATTGGGTAAACAAAATGACAGTAGCAGATAATCAGGTATTAAAAGCAATTGATTTAACAATAAAATCGGTCTCTTTTCAAAAGTTGATGTATACGCAGTTGATGGTTTGGAATAATGCTTATTATACACATCTTAGGTTACATAAATTCAATCCTAGGAATTCTCCAACTTGTCCATATTGCACAAATCAAACGGCAAATCTTCTTCATATGTTCTGGAGCTGCAAGTGTATAAATAAACTTTGGAACTCTCTTAAAACACAACTACAAAAGATGGGTTATCAAAGTTCAATGTTATCATGGGAATTTATGATTCTACATATTCCTCCAAGAGAGCTTTCTAGATCACAAACTATAATATGTATGAATATTTTTTTACTGATGAAGTTGTATATAGCTACAAATTGGTTAGAACCAGATAAGACATCATGGGATAATTTTAAGCTTGTGGCTATAAAGCATATATTAGCACATAAATTACTCCTGAAGCAAAGTAACAAAAATATTAATAACCCGAAAATATGGGAAAAGGTTTTTAATATTATATTAGCATAATACTGTTATTAGGAATATTTTAAAGTTTGGATGTATATGTGGAGGAAATAATGTTTTGGAACCATGTATGATATGTATGGATGCAAAGTACTTCTACAAATGTGTTGGCTTTGTTTTTTTCTTCCCTGGTGTTTTCTTTTTTGGAATAATGACGATTTTTATATGGAAGCATTTCCTGTAGATATTGTATATAGTTTTGATAGTAATAGTAGTGAATTATGTGTGTGATTTTATTGTATTTGGAAAATATATATCAATAAAAATTTATTATGGAAAAAAAAATAAATTTGGTCTTTATTCACCTACCTGTAAGAAACCTTGCTGGAGAGAGTCTTAGAGACTGAAGATATAATTTTCCTTGCTACGTAACATAACAATGAGTCTGAATTCTCACAACTGTCTCACTTTGTCATGGGAATCTTAATGATCTGGACCACTTTCCCTACTTGTCTGTCACTCTGTGCAGATCTTGGCCTGAGATAGTACAGTAAACTTTCAGTTAACTGGAACTTAAGCAACCGGCAAAAAAATGTTGAAGAAATACAGTAGAATTTTCATGTGTTGCACTTTCTGTCCCACCCCCGTAGAAACATACCTTATGTTTTTAGAGTTTTAGAGTTTTAAAAAGGAAGATAGGAATAAATTCCCTTTCTCCCCAACCTGAGAACAAGTCAAACCAAACAAATAGTATAGGGTACAGTACTAGCCAGGCCTATTTTTAATAATAACTCTCAAGCAACCAGAAACTACAGTTATCCAGCATCTACCAATCCCCATGGGTGCTGGTTAACTGAGAGTTTACAGTATATTTAACCTCCCAACACTTAGGTAAACTAAAGTGTGAAATTAATGGCTCACAAAGGGAGGGCCCTTATCAAATGCTACTTCATGTGGTATAATACATTTCAATATTGTGATGACATTATGGCTGGTAGTTTCATGGGACTCAGCTTCTTCTACATATTTTGAGCAGTAGTTAACACAGAGAATGTAAGCATTATTATAACAACAGCAGAAATCTGCTACATCTTCATCCACATAACATTTGGCATGTCATAGTAACAACTCTCTCTCTTATCTAGATTGCAAAAAGAATTGCAGGTCTCACATATCTGAACTGCTTATCTGGAAGTTTCTGCATATATACTCTATGCCTGACTTTATATGAGTCTGCCGTGAGACCTTCAAAAATCAAAACCTGATCTCTGTTTAAGAATAGTCACATGGATGAGACAGTTGTTTCTATTCAGCTTCAAACTTTTTAATGTAGAAGTCAGACAGAGGATTAAAGTTATAAGCTGCTAAAAAGCTGATTGCTATAGTCCAGGGATTTGATTCAGTTGGCCTCCATTTTCATACCATAAGCCTCTGGTAAAATCACTTAACCAGACATTGCTGTAGAGAAATTAGGCTAGGCTACTTATTGCTGTCCTGGATTGCATGCTTAATAATTTTCTAAAATATCTTAGGCCATTAAAGAATATCATATGCCCTCAATTTACACTTAGTAATTCCCAGATATGACTCATAAGTCTTTCATAGCATTTCATCTCAAAGTTGTATAAGAAAATTATAAACCACCTTTAACTTTTTAGACTTTCATACATCAGAGCTCATCACAATATGAAAAGTACACTGTAATGTCTGATTATACTAGCAAATCACCCATAAAGCAGTCTAAAGAGGCAAAAGTACTACAACTACATACTTCAGCACGCACTTTATTCCAAAGTTGACTTTTCAGCCCACAGTTCCAAAATACACGAACATACGTAACTTTACAGTCCATAAATCACTGGAACATATTCAGTCCACAGTTCCAATATGCACAAACAAAAATAACTTTTCAGTCCACAAATTCACTAGAACATTAACGCAATTCACTACTACAATGCGTTTTCGTCTGCGAAGACTTCCTCAGATGGAGATGCATACCCGACTAATACCCAACTTTTTATACTTATTCTAATCAATTAACACATTCAATAAAACAATTAAATAATTAAATTGACTCCATTTTTAAAATCATCCAGAGCATTTACAGTTAAAAAAAACATTAAACATATTTATTTCAAAATTAATAATATAAAATATCCTATAGAATACTGATATTACCTTAAAAAACTTTATAATATATTCCTTCAAAATACATTATTAAAATTACTTTCATACCCTGATAGAATTCAACAAATAAATAGCGCCATCTATTGTCAAGATTTAATTTCACAAAAAAACTATCAATCTACTACTAAACATAAAAACATTTGAACTAAATATTTCATATGAACCATTCATTCATATGTCAAGAAATGCAATAAATCCAAATATAATAACTCTTTAACATACATTTCATAACTTCATTGTATTCTATGATGTAATATAACTCGCTAGACTTATAGTTTAGCTGATCTTAACTTCAAAACGGGAAACAGGGAAATTGCATCATTGAGACCTGGAAACTTATTTGCTTCTAATGAAAGTTGCCATAATAGTTCTTTGTACTCAATGGTGGTCTATACTAGCTTAATATTATCTGGCTAAACAACCATCCTTACAGCACAGAAGAAAGATGCCTGTCTACAGTGCTGGTGTTTCAAGTTAGGGAATGGACTCAGGACACTGGTAGGCTCAGTTAGACGTATGATGGATAATGTAGCTGATAGTCAGCTCTCCTATCCTGGGATGGTTTAGGAGGAACTGTGACCTGTACAATCTCTAATGGACACCAGACATTCCACAGGTGGCCTACCAAAAAAAAAAAAAAAAAAAAAAAAAAAAAAAAGAAATGGCAACAATGCTATGATTTCATTGGATATATGCCTCCCATGGATAAGGACCCTAACTGACCCCCAGACACATGATGGCTCCTGGTGCCATAACCTATAATCCCCCAATTAAACTATTGATCCCTGGGCACTATACGTGAATAGTGTGATTCTAACTTCCTGAGGAGTGGGAAGGCCCAAGTTGCAAAGGATTATACCTTGAGATAGCCTGAAAAGATGCAATTTGAGAATTCATTATCAGATGGTTGCTGTAACACAGGAAACAATGGAAAGGCTAAGTGGGCATCAGAGGAAAAGAGAGAGCGCATAAACAATCTTGCTAACCATTCATGGCTGTGTCTCATAAGAAGGAGATTTTTCTGCCCTGGCCGGTGCACATTTTCAGCTCTACAAGATACTTAGATCATATTAGCAGCTATGAAGTAATTCACTAGACTTCCAGATCTTTTTCTAGCATGTCTTCTTTATGCTCTTATAAGTAATCCCTGGATTCTCTACATAGATCAGATTACCCAGTTTATACTGAACCTGTAAGTTATATTTCTCCAAATTAAACAACATTATTTGTAACCTTGCTGGCATCTTATGATGAGACTTTTTAGAATGCTCTGTAGTAGTTTATGATCTAAGTCCACTGTAAAACATTTGACATAAATATAATCATAGATGATTTTCTATCTGCCCATACCACAACTGACTATCACACAAAGTCCTTAAACCATATACTACTGATCTTCCTTCTTGCTATATAATTCTCTGACACTTTATTGGCTCATAGCCACTTTAAATGTTACCAGTTTTGAAACATCATAAAAGTGTATGATAGAAGTCTCAATAACCAGCTTTTTAACATCTAGAAGCTCCTGTGCTAGTGGCCAGAGACATGTAATATCATGTTCTTACATCATCGTGAGTTTTATTGTTATAGCTGACATGTTTGGAATTAACTTGGAACATTATTGCACCATATCCTAGAAACTAGTTACTGTGTCATTTTTTGCATAAATCACCAATTTTATATGTCTAGTTCAGACTTTCAGATGTTCAAACATGATTGTTTTATTTCTGAGCAGTTATTTCCATGTGCCATTAGTGTTTTCATTTTCATGCTTTTTTTGCCAGCACCTGGAATGCTACTTAATAATTTGCAAATTATTGTATTATGTGGTAGGTCCCTACACTAGAAGATCATCAGTTATGTAAGCTATACCTTCTAGTCATTCAGTTATTTCAGCTATCATTCATAACACTTCTGGTACTGATAATACTCCAAAAGACAGTTTCAAAAATCCAAACTTACCCTGAATGTGTTGAATGTGCAAAGTTTTAAGCTAGCTGCATCCAGCTTCATCCAGCTTAATTTACTAGGACAGTTGATTAGAATCTACTCATAGAATTGCTTAGCATTAGGTATAGTGGCAACAAGTTCCTCAACAGTTTGAAGTGTTTAATATTCCCTTTTAACCCATTTGTTGAAGTCTTGTAAGGATATATATGATCTAAGCTTGTCTTGATTCACAAGTTTCACTACACACTTGACCAACTCTTCTGATCCAGTTTGCGTAACAGTTATACTCACATTATCAATATATTATGGATCTGCGGTGGTGCAGGGGTAGCATTGTTGCCTCACAGCAAGAGGTTCTCCCATTTGATTCTCAGCTGGAATGCGGGGAGTGCCTTCTGTGTGGAGTCTGCATGTCCTCCCCGTGGTCAAGTGGCATTCCAAAAGACATGCGTGAATGGGCGTGCCTTCATTGAAGGTTGGGCGTCGAGATGTAAAAATCTACTGCCAATTATTAGTGGACCAGAGTTCTACTGTGGTGACCCCTAACAGGGAAAAGCCGAAAGACAAACAACAACAACAACAACAAAATGGGTCCTAATCAAATCAGATTATAAGAGCTATACAAGCAATTCATAGTGCTTAGATAGCTATTACTATATCAGAGAAAATCTTAGTCCCCTGACAGGTGGTCCAAACTAATAAATACATTTGAATAACTCCACAAGATCCCAGTTTGTCTTGTGTACGCTGTTTCATAACTATCAGTAAAGTGTTAAACTTGCTAATAGGATTAATACCATCATCATTCCTGGGAGAATCTGGAAAGATCCTAGGAAACTTCATCAATGAAGCATATATGATGTTATTAGCTCTATTTTCTTTTGTACTGTCTCACCCTACTGACCATCCATCCTTCCCCTCCTAGCTGGTATACTGATTTGTTCATTCACTCTGGGTGAAAGTCCTATGACCCATCCTAAATAAGGTAAGTTGTACGCTGTGTGACTCCATTAAAATACTGTCTAAACAAACAGAGATACTTTCTGTTTCTGAGCCCCTTCGCTGTGTGACTCCATTAAAATACTGTCTAAACAACAGAGATACTTTCTGTTTCTGAGCCCCTTGTGGAGACTCTGGGATGGAACAGAGGATGCACATGGGACTCACATACTTTAAAAATGCCAAAAAAAAAAAAAAAATCACAGACATGATAAGATTTACCACATGTAAAAAAAATCATAGTAAGAATATCAATAGTGTTCCATCATAGCTCTCAACATCTTAGGACAAACAATCTCGACAAAGCCAAACAATAATCGTGGGGGGGGGGGGCGTCAAAGGCTCCAAAATAGGGACAGATTTTAAATATTGCTTTTATAACCTTAGAAGGATGCTAGGATAGAAGAATTTGTGTTGCCATGCATTTTCTGAAGTATATGAAGTCTGAAACTCAAATTAATGTCATTATTTAGTGAATTAGTTCCTCACTGATTTGCCAGAAAACCACACATTTTTTGAGGCACATAATAAAAATATGAAGCAAAAATCTGGACATTTGAGAAGTATGTGTGCCATGTAACATATCTAAGAAGGACACATTTATAATCTATAAGACTATTAACTGACCTCATGTCCACATTATCATAAAAACCTGTTACTATTTAAAATATTGAGCATTTTGATTTTATTGATATGCTTATCAAGAATGCTATGCTAATGTTTTTGCCATCTTTCAAGAACCTGACATCACTGTATTTCTTAAATTATTTAAAGCTTGTAAAATTTACTTTTGGATCATCTATTCAATGCATTTCTAATGTCATTCACACAAAGTGACTCAGATGCTAACATAGATGGTGGCAAGGTTTAATAGTGAAAGGAAGCTTATAAACATACAGTGTAGTTAATAATTTTATTAACCAAGTTTATGCTTCTACTTAGAATAAATCAAAAGCCTCTTTCTAATATCTTATCACCTTTTTTTTTTTTACCATTCCTTGCCAAATAGTATATATATTTTTTCTTCCCTGCAATGTCATGGCTGCTAAATGCCTCACAGCTGCCGATATGGCTTTCAGTAGTTCTCTCTTAGCGATCATTGTTTTTGGTGGCTGAAAGCTGTACAGTGCCTTTACCAGCAAACGTAGCTTTCCACACTACCTAAACTAGCTGCAGATATAGCTTTACAATATACCCAGTAGCTGCTGATACAGCTTTCTGCAGTATAATATTAGCGCATTTTTGTTTTTTTTTTGTGTTTACCATTGCATACCAAATAATGTATTTTGTCCTGCAAAGTCACGGCCGTTAAATGCTTTACAGCTGCCGATACAGCTCTCAGTAATTCACTCTTAGCAACCTTTGTTTTGGCGGTAAAAAGCTTTATAGTATCTTTACCAGCAAACACAGCTTCCGCACTACCTAAACTAGCTGCAGATATAGCTTTACAATATACCCTTAGCACGCTTTATTTATTTTCTGAACTTGACTATTAAATGCATAACAAATGTTTTTTTTTTGCCATTTGGGTGACTTACATGGGCACTGATTGTTTCTAATGTGCATGTGATTTGAAGTAAGTTTGTTACAAGACTACTGCTCAACTATTTCTGCCTCCATTTTTCTCTACCTCTCAACTTCTCTCTCCCTCTGCCTGCTCTTTTTTTCCCTTCTCCCTTCTTTCCTCCATTTTACTCCACTCTATAAGACTACCCACCTCTACTTCGAACTTACCTCTTCCTGCACTTTCCCTCAACCTATTCTTCCCTACCCCAATTTAACTTTTTTTCCCCTCCTTTTACAGCTGCTCCCTCGGGTGTTCTCCCTCCTTTTGTTACTACTAAACAGGAAACCCATCCTTTTAAGAGAAGTCGTCTGTGGACAATCTGTCTGATCTACTCTACAAATACTGGGATCTTGATTCCCCATTACTAAAGAAACTCAGTGTATGTAATTAGTATCATATATGTTATACTAGTGCCTATCTAAACTTGAGCAGCATCCTACCTCGGTGCGCTTGTAGGTAGCCTACCGCAGGCCATTGCACTGCCCCCCCCAACCTTGATCTACAGTCTAATCTTTTAGTCCCCTCACTACCTCTATCTAGTCTTCCTTAAACCTTACTTCTTAGAGGAACCTCTTCAAAGTGTACCTCCCTCCTTTCTCCACTAGGTGGCAGCTTACTCTAGATGTAGACGACCAGATATAAACCTTTTCTGCTCCATATATTTTCTCTGCCTAGAACGTGTCTATGCCCTTCTCCATTGAAACAGTGATACTTCCACCACACTCTCATGCTCTTCCTCCAAAACGTGCAACTTACCAAACATAATTTCACAGTTTAACTATAAGAAACCCTAGCTAGTAAACAGAATACCTGCACCCAAGCTGTAGCTATCCTCTTCCAGTCTCTGATTGTTTTTCTGCTCCTTTCCCACCTCTCTTGGCTCTTCCCACTCCGTTCGCCCTGCGGGCTCACTCCGTTCCCCTACCCTGCCCCCAAATTCCACCTGCCCCAGTACTCCTACATTTATTCCTCTCCCCACTAATCCCTCCCTATCCCACAACCAATCCCTAACTACCCCTCCTTCCTATTACCCACCTGACCCCACCCCTTCCTCCAACCCACCAGACTCACTACCACTCCTCCCCACCCACCTAATATCTCTTCATCCTTCTCTATCTCATCTAACTCCACTACCATGTCCACCTTTCCCTTCTCATTCCTTATCTCTATATATTTGTCCTTATTTCTACTTACTCTTTACTATATCACCTCCTTCACTGATCTCTATTTAATCCTTCCCCCATCTCCCACTCACAACATCCCTACATCTCACTTTCATAATATCTCATCCTCTTTAATTCCCCTCCACCCTATCCTTCTCCTAAATGTAAAAGTATTTCCAAACTCTTCTAATTACTTCAAACCCAAACCAAATCTCTATCAGCCTTCTCTAACCAAATACAAACCTAACAAACATATTCACCTTCCCACTTACCTTTGTCTAGCCGGAGACATCCACCCTAATCCCGGACCAAACCTCTCCCCAACAAACCTCCCCAGCACCAGCACCAAACCCACAAGTAAAAACCTTAAACTCTTCACCATCAATGCCCAAAGCTTAATAAAAAAATTAACCCTCTTCCATGCCTGGCTCAACCATAACCTACCAGACATAGTAGCCATCTCTGAAACCTGGCTAAAACCTCATATAAGTGACTCCGAATTCCTTCCCCCCAGATTTCACTCTCTCTGATCTAACTGCCCAAGTAGAAGAGGTGGTGGTGTAGCTTTAATCTGCTCCAACCATTTGTCCATCTCTCCTTACCCTAACCCTATTCCCTCTTTCTCTAATGCTGAACTTGTGATTGGCCTACTAAAAATAAATACCCATAAAAGTATCTGCATTATTTCCCTCTATATTCCCCCTGGTAACAACACCAATACCCTGGAAGACATACTATCCTGGACCTCATCCATCATTAAACTAGAAACCTACATCATGGGAGATGTAAATATCGAGTGGGGAAAAATCATCAGCCCTAATCCCACAATAACAATCAACCTACTCAACTTCACTCAACTTACAAATTCCATTACCAGGCCTAACAAAACCAACCCTCCAGGCTCCATACTTGACTGGATCCTAGTATCTCATCCTAACAAAGTCATAAAATCTGGTGTCATTCCTGACGGAGACCACCTCCCTGCCCTCACCCTTCGAGCTACTCCCACTTCATCACACTCTCACCAACACATTCATACTCGTAACCTGTCTAACTTTAACCCCACCATCTTCTCTACCTCCCTTAAACTAACTAACTGGAACCCCTTAAAAATACCACCATTAGACAAAGCTGTTGACTACTTCAATTCTACATGTTTAACTGTCCTTAACTCCCTTGCTCCAATCAACTAAAAGAGTCAAAACTAAGACCACCCCCATGGCTCACCAAAGATACAAAAAAGATAATGCTACAAAGGGATAAAACATGGAAACTTACCTCCGCCATAAACAGCCAGAAATACTACTTAAATATAAACAATTCAGAAACCTAGCCAAAAAACAAGTCATTAGAGATAAAAAAATCTTACTACATCAAACTACAAGAAAATCATGCTAAAATTCCCAAACAGTTCTGGAACACTATTAATTCTCTCCTCAGCCCAGGAACAAAAAACAACCCCTGTCCAGACACCAGCAAATCTGACCCCGAAATTGCCTCACTATTCAATACCTTCTTTACATCTTCTATCACTGAGCTAACTAAGACCTTTACCAACATTAACCCTCCTCCCCCCTGCTCAATCTCCCCTCCCTCATCTCTACACCCAATTTTTGAACTTAAACCCATCTCCACCAATCTAATAAAAAAACTTCTTTATAAACTTAAGCCTTGCTCCAACGCCCCTGACAGTATTCCATCCTCCTTCTTAAAAATAGCCTCTGATGCTATTGCTCTGCCTATGAGCATCCTGATCAATAGATCACTAAGTGAATCCTATGTTCCCAAACTTTGGCGTTCTGCATTTATTCTTCCACTTTATAAGGGTAGTAAAAATTGTAATGTCTCCAATTTCCACCCCATAGCCATCCTCTCCCCCGTCTCCAAAATTCTTGAAAAATGTATCCACCTGCAGCTCTTGCCATTCCTTACCAAACACCAGCTACTCTCTCCTACCCAACACGGCTTCCGCCCAGGGCACAGCACTAACACTGCCCTTCTCTCCTTCTTACATTCTGTAAACTCCACCCGTGACTCTGGTAATATGGTATCTTCTGTTCTGCTTGACTTATCCAAAGCCTTTGATGCCATCTCTCATACCCACCTTCTAAGCCATCTCTCCAATCTCAACCTCTCTCAAACAACTCTCTCATGGTTCTCTAGCTACCTATCAAACAGGTCCCAAGCCGTGAAATGGGGCCAAGCCACCTCCTCTTTCCTTCCTACCCCTACCGGAGTACACTAAGGTTCCATACTTGAACCACTGCTATTTAATATCTTCATTAATGACTTCCACAAAGCCATTCCTAACACCAAAATTGTGGAATACGCTGATGGCTCCACTTTGACCTGCTGCGCTACCAACCTAACAGAGCTCCAATCTCTGACACAAAAAGCCTTCTCAACCACTGAAAACTGGATGCTCCAAAATCACCTCTCACTAAATGCCAATAAAACAAAAATCCTTCTATTCCCCCCTCAAAATCCTCCCCTCTTGACAATAACTCCCTCCATATAATCAGTCTCAATAACTCCTCCATCAAGATTGTACCCTCTGCCAAACTTCTTGGTGTCACAATTGACAATGAACTAAAATTTAACACTCATATCCAGGTAAACATCAAGAAAGCACACATAAAACTAGGCCTACTTTACAGAAACAACCACTTCCTCTCTCCTTCCACCAGACTAACTCTTGCCTCTACCTACCTCCTTCCCTCTCTTATGTATGGCGCTCCTCTGATCACTAATTTATCTTCCACACTCACCTCCAAACTTGAAGTTTGTTATAACAAAATTTCCAGATTTGCTGCCAATGCCAAATCCTCTTCTCATCACTGCACCGCCCTTCATTCTCTAAACTGGCTTGAACTCCCAAACCTACTTGACTTTCTCCAAATTACCACAGCCCACAAATTACTATTCCAACCCACTAACTGCCCTGCTCTAACATTCTACAACCTTATACCCCTCTCAGACCCCTTAGATCCTTTCACCAAAACCTGATCACCGTTCAAAAACCCAAGCGCCCAGCTGGTCAGCTTCTCCTATCCTTTACCCTAGCAAAAAAATGGAATGCCATACCCTCCTCTCTAAGGATTTGTAACAACCATCTAATATTCAGAACTCAACTTCATTCCTACCTCTACCTGAACAGGAAATGCAACTGCACTCTTCCACCCATACCTCTCATACCCTCCTCCCCACTTTACTCCAGGCTAACCTTTTCTTCCTACCTTACTCTCAATCCACTGATTCATTTTGTAACTAGATAATAATATCTAGCCTTTATACTAAAAGCTTGTTTGTTTATTTTTCTGAACAATAACTGTAATTGTCTTTGACTTTTTCTTGTTAAAGGAACCCATTGTTTGTACTCTAACTCTTTGATATTTTCATGTAATTAACTTTGCTATGTGGAGCTTTTCTCCCCGGGCCTCCACTGAAAACGGGCTCTTAAGCCCAGTGGACCTCCCTGGCAATCAAACTGGAATAAATAAATAAATAAATATAAATTATCTCTTAATCAGACAAAAAAAAAAAACATTGCACCTCAAGCATTATTATTATTGCTCATACCTATAGTAACAATGAAACATATTGCAGATTATGAAAAATCCCTCATCTTCTCTCATGTGAGAGACTGAAGTCATTTTATAAAACAATATGCAAAATATATTTAGTAATTTAAGAGTTTTTACTTTTTGAAAGAGACTTAACTATTTCAACCTTAGCCTCCATACAGATTTTTTTTACCAAGTAAAGGGAGAACGGCCACAGTTATTCACTTGCTTACGGGAGGACCTTCCAAGGAGCCAGGCAATTACAGACCCATAAGTCTGACCAAATGCATATGCAAAGCCATGGAGACAATTATTGTGAAATTAATCAATAAATACAACTGACTCATATTAGTTTTCATTTGTCAAAGGCAGGTCATGTTTACTCAACCTAGTGGACATTTTGAAAAGATCACCAAAGCAATGAACAAAGGTAAAATTATACACACCATCTACCCTGAGCTGGCCAAAGATTTTGACACAACAACCCATTCAGGCATAGTAGAAAAGGTTAATAAACTAGGTATAAACCCCTCTGTCACCCACTGGATTGCCAAATTGCTTTCAGATAGGATGTAGGAGATCAAAACAGGAGAAGCCACTTCCACAAAAAAAAAAAAAAAAAAAAAAGAAAGAAAGAAAGAGAACATTCGACATAATGGTTAAGGTCTTTGCCTCCCATGCACAAGGTACAAAGCCTGATCATGACGTGTGACCAATTGCATGTTTTCCTGTGTCTCTGTGGGGTTCCTCCTACCTCCCAAAAACATGCCAAGTGCTTTTACTTTTACTTCATACAATAATGGAGTTGTACACAGCAATATTGACTCTAGATGGTGCCTGTAAGGGGGAACAGTTGTATTTACCAACCACTTTGGGCATTAACTGTGGTATGCATTATCTGACCATAGACTGCATGCCATCATGGCTAGCCACTTAATGGTGTAAAAGTTATCTCTATGGAAAAATGGGCATGGATAATTGCTGGTGATAAGTAGATCAAGGACTCAGCCAAGGAGCTATGCTAACAGAGAGAGGTGGGTACTGTACAGTGAGTAGGTGCCAGCTATAAATCCTAGCAGCCCTTGGTCAATAAGCTACTGGCTGGCCAATGTTCAGTTGCCCAGGGATAGCTTTGTTGAGTGAAAGCTGAACAAAAACCTGAACTAGAAATTGCTACACTCAGTGTAGGCTCCCTGACAGGACAGAGCTTGGAAGTGGATGACATGATAGGAGGAGGCTGAACATCCTATGTATCAAGGAGACAAGATAGACGGGTACTGCAGCAAAGTAACTTGGATTGGAATCCAAAGGCTACTACTGTGGAGAAGGACAGAGTATAAATTGGTGGTAACTGTGGTGAGGGAGAGGAGTCCAAAGATAGTGAGAGATGTCATAAGTGTTAATGACAGACTCACAACAATCAGGCAACGTATACCCCAGAGCAGGGTTGTGCTAGTAAGGCAAACAGTACTTTTAGACAACAGTTGCAGGACATACTAGATAAAGCAGGACAACATAAATTGGTGTTGATAATGGGTGACCTGAATGCAGATATTGAGAAAGACAGAATAGGACGGCCATTCTTGACTTCTTTCTGGCAAATAGCTTGATGGTGGCTAACACATGGTTCAGGAAGAGAGGCATCACAAGATCACATACAAGAGTGGCTAACAGGCAACCCAGGTCAACTTTGTCCTAGTAAAGAAAGGACACTGGAGTACAATCAGTAGCTGTGGAGACTGGGGTACAACCAGTAGCTGCAAAGTCATCCCCAGTGAAATAGCAAGTCCACAGCATAAACCATGGGTTCCCACAATCAGCTGCAAGCAGACTTAGAAGCTGACTGGACAGGAGGCACATGAGTTCAAGGAATTACTCAGGGCTCTAACACCTCAGGAAGAAGTGGAAATATGTAGAGTTGAAGAAGAATGTCAGTGTCTCAAAACAGGATGTGTAAGCACTGTAGAACAGATATGCGGCTGAGCCAGATATGGATACAAAGTTCATAAGGAGAGTTGGTGGTGGTATGCAGAAGTCTAGGAAGTCACCAAAGAAAGAAGGAATGCAGGAAAAAAGTAGGAAGTAGAAAAGACAGAGCAGGCTAAGAAGGAATGTGTTAGTTATCAAAGAGGTTAAGAGAGGAGTTGCAACAGCAAAAAAGAAGACATCATAGGCACTCGACCACCTTCTGTTAAGTGAGTCAGTAAATGGCACAAAGAAATTATATCAGGTTGCAAGGCAAAGACAGAAAGATAAAGAAGATAATCAGACACCATTCGTAAAGGATGCCATCAAGAACCTGCTCGTCAGCCCACAGGACATCAAACACAGATGAAAGGAGTACTTTCAGCAGCCTCTGAATGAAGAAACCCCACAGAAGCTGTAATGCCCCAGAAACAGCCTACAATGAAAGAAGAGTATGAGCCTACACTAGAAGAAGTAAGAACAGCACTAAGGAAAATGAAGTCATGGAAAGCAGCAGGCTCAGACGAGGTCACAGCAGATATGATAAAGATGTTGGGTGAGAAAGGGAAAAAATGGCTCCTGAAGGTACTCTCAGCAGTATGAAGAGAAAGGCCTATCACAGATGATTGGAGAATAAGCATACTAGTGTCAGTGTTCAAGAACAAAGATATTCACAACCATGGGCAGTATAACTCCCATCACACTGCATGAAAGTCCTGGAGAGGGTAACTGATAAACGAATATGAAGAGTACTAGAAAGTAAGATGGGAGAAGAGCAGTTCAGATTCAGATCAGGATGCAGTACGACTGAGCCAATGTTTACAGTGAGGCAAATGGTTGACAAGAATCTAGAGATGAGGAAAGAGTCCAACTGGGCATTCCCAGACTTGGAGAATGCATATGACAGGGCACAAAGAAAGCTGATTTGGGCAGTCTTATGATGGTTCAAATTCCATAAAATTTGGTAGAATTGGTGCAGGCTAAATAGAAAGACCCAATGACCCAAGTATGAACAGTGTTTGGACTCACAGAGGGGTTCCTAGTGGGAGTGGGTGTGGAGCAGGGTTCAGCACTAGGACCACTGCTGTTCATACTGGTGATGGACATTGTAAAACAAGTCGTAGGGGACAGGTCAACAAAGTTGCTGTATGCTGATGATGTGGCATTACATGCAGACACTGAGTAAGAATGTCATCAAAGGATTGAGGAATGTAATGCAAAATGAAGCCACATGGGTTGAAATGAGCACAGATAGGACAGCTATAATGGTAGCAAATGGGGTAAATCAGAAGACGCTAAGACCTGAGATAGAAGGGAAAGTAGTGAAGCAGGTTAATAGCTTCAAGTATCTGGGAGGAGTATGGTGGAGGAGAAGGGATGTCTGATTGAGGAGGTCAAAGCTAGAATTAGAATGGCTGATTCCAACTGGCACAGAGTGTCATGGGTAGTATATGATAGAAGAATGCCAAAGAACTGAAAACTAAGGTACAAAACAGTACTGTGACCAGTACTAATGTATGGTATAGAAACCTGGGCAGTAAAGACAGAGCAGTAGAGGAAGCTAGAGTTCATGGAGATGAAGTGACTGAGACAGGTTGTAGGATGCACAAAAAGAAATGAAGACATGAGAGCAGTAGCCAAAGTAGCTCCAATTGTAGACAAGTTCAAAGAGAATAGATTATGGTGGTTCAGGCATACATGCAGAAAAGAATCTGGTGAAAAAGATTTGGAACAGACAAAATGAAGGCAAGAGGAAACAAGGGCATCTAGCAAAGAGGTGGATTAGAAAAGACCTGTGACAGCTAGGTGTGAATGTTGAAAAAAGGAGGGAAATGGCATTGACTGAAGAGAGATGGTGGCAGTTAACATGACACCCTGACCCAATGCAGAAAAAAATAAAAAAGGGGGTTGATGATGATGATGTGGAGTCCCTCAGGTTTCTGTGCTTGGATCTCTTATATCCAACATCTTCTTCTGAGAAATAAAAGACAACACCAAAGGACTTGGGCTGACTACATTTGCAGAAAACTGTAAGCTAGGAGCAGTGATTGTAAACTGTAAGCTAGGAGCAGTGATTGTATCCCCAAGACTCAGCCATCCTACATGAAGGCTTGTTCCAAACATATAATGTATTCCAAACTCATGGACTAAAGTTAAATGCCAAAAAAATGAATTTTAATCTCCTTTGGATAGTTGACTTCCAAAGGAAACTACAACACTGAAAACACACCTTTAAGAGTTGACCGATTAATTCGGTATTTGGAAACTTATGTGGACAGTGACTTAACTTTTGACCAGCATCTGTCCATCGTGATAAGGAAGTCCTTTTATATTATGCAGCTCATAAACAAGGGGCTTAATTCTAGATCCAGGGATGTTGATGACCCCCTCTCCCTTTACTTAGCCTTCATTAGGCCAGTCTTTGTGTATAATGCCCCTTTTGGCATGTACCTCTTTAGGTACATCCAACACCTGGAACACCTGCAGAGATACTTTATGAAAAAGATACACAGCGTAAACAGAATGTCCTACATGGTCCTACTCAAAGCCCTATCACTATATTCAGACTCTTACAGACTGTTAAGTGGTGACTTGTGTCTAGCATACCAGACCCATTACTGATGGACTTACTTTACATACTCAATCCACAATATTAAACTCTTCCACAACATTGAAATAACTGTTTGGAGGGACAGATGTATCATGCAGAGGATACCACTGCTCTGGAGCAGACTCCTCATCCATGTAAGGCAAAGCTTATATCTGACTACATTCAAGTTTAACTAGGATCAACAGATGGAAAATAGGAAGTGTACCCCAGGATTCCCCCCTGTATTACAGATAGACAGAGGCAGCTCTTAAATATCTTATCCTAGTACATGGGTCCCCTCAAAATATCTTTGTTTTGATATAGTAATTATGTCTCAAGTTGGACTACGTGTAATCCAGAGACAACTTCTAGCACTGAGTTGCTTTCCTGGATACTGGCTTTAAGCTTTTCTTTTACAAATATACTGAGGCACCATTGGCTATCTCATCAAATCTGTCACAGTAAAAGGAGGGTACAAATATACTGAGGAACCATTGGCTATCTCATCAAATCTATCACAGTCAAAGGAAGGTACAAATATACTGAGGCACCATTGGCTATCTCATCAAATCTATCACAGTCAAAGGAGGGTACAAATATACTGAGGCACCATTGGCTATCTCATCAAATCTATCACAGTCAAAGGAGGGTACACATATACTGAGGCACCATTGGCTATCTCATCAAATCTGTCACAGTAAAAGGAGTATACAAATATACTGAGGCACCACTGGCTATCTCATCAAATCTGTCACAGTAAAAGGAGGGTGCAAATATACTGAGGTACCATTGACTATCCAGTGTTGTGCTAGTTCCTTATAAAAGTAATAAGTTACTATTACTATTTACTTTTAATTGAAAGTAATATATTGCTATTACTTATTACTTTTCTAGAAAAGTAATATATTATTATTACTAGTTACTAACTAAAGTAACTAGTTACTGTTGAGTTACTTTTACATAAGTATAGTTTATCAATTCTCATATTCAGATTTACTCACACAGTACTTTTGTGTGAGGAATACATGCATGAATACAAGTGTATTAAAGTTGAATACACAGTGCAACAATAATGATGAATAACATTTTACAGTTTACAAAGTCCCACCGACTAGTCTTTATAGTCAGAGAGTCATAATTTAATACTTCAACCAAAGTACACACAGCCAGCAACACAAGACCCATAACAAGTTACAACCCATCACATTTTCAACACCATGCATTAGGTTAATCTGCTAAAACTAATGCTGAGAACGCAAAAATGCTTACAGAAAATGTCATACAGGTCTAACAAGACTGTTAACACAACAAAGTCAACTAAAATATCACTTTATATAAGTATTCACAATGACTACACAATAACTACACATGTCTGTTGGCTTGAAGAAGAAGCTTTTCAAAGTGTTTGTCGGTGTGTCTATTTCTTCTAGCAGTCAGCATTTGTCCACCGAGACTAAATAGGTATTCAACAGGTGCACTAGATGGCAGAGCTGTATTAGTGTTCAGAAATATCTTCTTGACTATAGGGTAACTGTTGAAAGAAGATATTTCTTTGGAAGGGTCAGCCAGATACATGTTCATCTGAGAAGATGTGTTGACATTGGCTGACGTCGACTCTTTGAAGGTGAAGAAGCTGTCTTCGGCAGTTATGCAGAAGCTTCAGATGACCCACGTGCAGGTTCATCCAGTTTCTGCATGGCATCAAGGAGCAGAGCCTTGACTCTGAATTTCTGCTCTTCATTGTCCATCCATTGCAAATGGAACTGTGGATGCACTATGCTAGCCAGAATGAGCTCTTCATGTCTCACAAAGGTTATAGAACCAAGCCTCTGTGCCTTTAAGAAGAGCATCAATTAGTGGCACAACAAGCTACACAGACTGTCTGACTTCGGGCAGCTTATTCTTTGGCATGTAATGTTGGGGATCAGGATATCCATGAAGTTTTTCAGCTCTGACTGCAGGATGTCCAGACAGAGCCATTGCCAGGGGCTGCATTTCTTGCACAAACTCAGCAACAAAGGTAATTTCTGCAGGCCTGAAGATGGCAGTTCCAATCTGTTCCCATATCTCATTCAGCAAGCCATCACCCCAAATTGCAATGAGGTGAATTCTCTCCATTGCATAGAAAGCGGAATTCCATCGTGTCGCATTGGGAATAATCAATGCCAGATCACACTTATTTCAAACCACCTCAGCAGCTTGGTAGCTGTGACTAGCGTTGTTCCAAGGAGCATAGCATTTGGCCGTGGTGCTTTGCATGATCTTTTTATACTACGCATCATTACAAGCAGATTCAGCATCATGCATGTCAACTAGATTCAACATATGTGCCACGCATCTCAAATGGGGAGGTAGTGAAAAGGTGTTCTCGCTTTGCCTTGACTGATGCAGCATGGCTGTCATGCTGTTGTAAATCACTTCACCATCATCATCCTCATCTTGGGACATAATGCTTGTAGTCTCAGCTCTCTCACATTCCATGAAGACAGTAAAAGCCTTTACAAAATTGCTGCCATTGTCAGTAACTATTGCATACACCTTTTGATCATCTTGTACTTGATGGGAATGCTCTCAAGAGTTGATGCTATGAGATCATATGTATGCCTCGCCTGTAATCTGCAGTATGATAAAGCAGCTGACTTTCTTTGAAGTGTGCCACAGTTGATGCAGTGGATGGTGAGACCAAAGAAACTATGATTCTGATGGAGCCAAACGTTAGCCGTAGTACAAACAGTTGAAATGCTTGCTATGGTTTCCATCAGATTCTCTTTCATATCACTTTACTGTTTCTCCGTTCGTTCAATGAGAGTTTTCCTGCTAATGATCACCTTTCCTGGCTGCAGGCCAGTTACAAGGTTGATGAAGGATACTGTTCAACAATGCTGAAACACTGCATGTTATTCACCACGAAGTCAATGATCAAACTATCCACCATGGATTGCGTGACCTGTCCAGAACCAATGACTGTTGCAATAGATGGCTGTGTCAAAGATTTCTTGTCTAGCTTGTCAGTACCTGAATCAATTGCTTTCCTCTTCAGACTATTTAGCTTTCCAATTGCAATAGGATGTGAGGATGTCTGAAGATGCTTTTTTAAATTTGACATACTGTTTACTGCAGTTCTGTAGGGTTTCTTTGTAGGCGGACATAGCTTACATTTCACATGAATGTTTTTCCATTGTTAATAATTTGGTCAAAGAATTCTGTGTACATGGATCATTCAAATGAACTTTGACTTTCCATTTCTGAGTGAAAGCACTAAGCAGAAAAATAAATTGATGTGCCTGGAATGTATATATTGCAAATGGAAACTATGTTTAATCTTTCTTAACTGAAGCCTCAGTCAAAATGTGGCTTTGACTGGCTGAAGCTTAAAATAAAGGGACTGCCAGAAATACAAAAAAAAGTTAAAGTTAACTGTATAGAACTTTTGTTTTTGAAAACAAGAACCTGCATGAATGAAGTTTTTTAATAGATGAATAAAACACTTTTTATATATGAAGCAGCTAAATAGTATATGGAACAGCATAAACAAATGAAATGCAGCAAGAGTAAGCTTTTATATTAGCAAAAAAAAAAAAGGGAAGTCCTGTCCTATGTGGAACGGTCCCCATTTGACCCTAAATGAACCCACTGGTCTGCTTTTCCACATTGAACAGCTTTGGCTCTTGCTACACAGCATTTAATCGATCCATATAAAGCAATTACTGCCAATCATTATCAGGTCCCTCCCAGAGCAGTCCCTCTTGCGGCAACACCTTACCCCCCAAAGTAGCAACATATCCAGCAATTCCAGTGTTCCATTACTTGGCTGTTTCTCCCCAGTTACCATAAACACTGTTCAGACCTGTCAGTGTGCATGCTGCTTTCTTACTTACTTCTACAACAATTATGGATATTGAAATAAAAGAGCACAAACACTGATAACCATTTGCTAAACTAACAGTACAGTCTCACAGTGAAAGTAGACTTAGCATGACCGTGTAAACATCTCTGCCCTTGAAACTCACATTCATTGAAATGGCAGTAAAACTCACATTCAAAGAAATGATTGGGTAGATTATAAGTGGAGAAATTACTCCTAAATGTGCCATTCTGTCTAGCTCTGTTTTTACTTTGCCCTGCATTGCTACTGGAACCTTCCATGCTGGTCTGACAACTGGGCTTACCTAGTGGTCTAACTGCATGGAGTACACAACTGGGAGTTTGCCAAGCACATCTTTGAAAATATCAGCATATTCAGTAAAAAAATATTCTGTGTGAAACCTTCATTGTTGTTGATGCTTACATGGTGGACTTTCTTATTAAATGAAATGACTCCCATTTTTGAACAATCTTTGAAGCCTAACAATGACCGCACGTGTCTTTTGACTATGTAAAATTGCAAGTCATGGCTGTTCTCAGCAGAATAGCAAGAAGGCAACACTGAGCCTTCAGTTTGAATCTCTTCACCACCATAAGCAACAAGCTTTGCACACTTTGCCAAATAAAGTTTTTCACCTGCTTTTACCTTAGCAAACATTTCTGCTGACCCAATATCGCACCTTGAACCAGTATCAACTTTGAACTCTACAAGTCTCCCATTAATCAGTACAGTACACTCTTTGCCAACAAATCTACTGCATTAACCTTTTCCTCAAGCACACAGACACCATCAACATAAAAAGTAGGGTCGCTGCTTTCTATTTGATCAACTTGCTTCTTGGAATGCTCTCTATTAATAAAAGCATGTGGCTCTTTAGATGTACAAAGCTTTCTGAAATTATTCCACTTTTTACATCTGTGGCATTGCTGACCAAAAACTAAGCACTTTTCTCATTTTGCTTCATGACTGCCTCCACAATTAGAACAGCTGACTATGAGGCTTACCATGGGTTTTGCTAAATCACCCCTCAGTTTTGCTGCATGTGCCCTGGGTTTTACTAAAGCTGCCCTGGGTTTCATTGTGGGAGCCACACCCTTTGGCCTATACCTCTTAACCTTGGGCTGCATACTATCAACATTCATGCTGGAAGAAGCTGCAAGCATGTTCTTCTCATTCGTAAGCATATTCGTGTACTTTTCTATAAGCTCATATATCTGACAAATCTATGTGGTTTTGCTTAAAAGTTAATTCACTGGCTCAAAGCAATATCTTTTTCACTGCATCATTATTAATACCACACACAAGCTTGTCTTTTATCAACTCATCTCTCAGATCACCAAATCTGCATGTTTTGCCTTGTTTCTCAAGTCAGTTATATATGCTGCAAAAGTTTCACCAGGCTTTTGATCTCTTGTGTAAAATATGTTCCTTTCCACTGCAATATTCATTTGAGAGTTGCACATTTCTCTAAATTTATGTTTTAAGCACTCAGAGTCTTCCTGCATTTCAGCCTGTACCACAATATGGCAGTCTTCCCCCTCTCTGCATAAACAGCAGGTGCATATACAAATGATTGTTCTCTCTGAATGGCTTCTGAACCAGCTAAATTGAGCAGCATAAATGCTTTTGTACATGCGACTTTATCAGAAAAGGCAGCCTGTATGAAAATATATTATTGCTCAAATACTCTCTAATTTTCAACAATATTATTATAAATACAAGCAGACCAGGTCTGTGAAATCCCTCTGCCATGCCAAATAAGTATCAAACACACACCAGGTACTTGTAATTATATTCAAGCGCACAACAAACTCTTTGAAGTAACTGCACTCTTTGAAAAGACTGTACTGTAATACTGCACACACTGCCAGCACTTTGCACACTTTAGATACTTTGAATAGCATTAGTTAATGCGTAAAAGTAGTACACTGTGAAAACATACAGTTGTTTTCTCTTTTTTTAACATTTTATACTATTTGGATATTGTTTCAAATGTTTTCAAAATTATTTCAAGTACTTTTTTCAATATGTCGCAATTTTGAACATTTTGTTTGGAATGCTTCACTTTATATTCATTGAGGGAAGAATCATTTAAATGAGTTTAAAAACCTGGAAACATTTTCTGACCTATTGAGTTGTTTGTGAATTGTTTGAGCCACTCTTATATATTCCTGCATTTCTGACTGTGCGCCTCATGGTTTTAAGAAGTTTTGACTTTGGATCCCATTCTGACAACATGTCACTCGTCTTGTGTATTCAAATAAGATGATGAGGCTCAGGTGTTCATTTAAGATATTTATTACACACAAACACATCAGGATGGACAACTGGAACATAAAATGTAAACAAACTAGCTAACTGACTGCTACACACATATATGCTTTCACTCCAGCTGCTTACACAAAATGGCACTCTGCTTGAATATGCTTAGTACTTTTTATGCATGTGTCCATGAACTACAGTGGCTTGAAAAGTACAACACACATGCACATACACACTATGTTCTATACTCCCTTTGTTCAATTTGGTTTCCTCAGGGTGTTCTGGTTTTCTCCCACATTCCCAAGACATGCTGCAGGTGGATTAGACATTTCAAATTGGCTTTAGGTGTGAATATGTGCATGTGTGTCCTTTCTGAAGAAGGTTGGGCACTGGGCTGGCAACTAGACAATATAAAACTCCACTGCCACTTGTTCTGCAGATTGATGATCCACCGTGGTGATCCCTAATAGGCACAGCCAAAAGGAGAAGAAGAAGACTAGTCTTTATAGCTAGAGAGTCACTGATAATAATTAAACCAAACCATACACAGCCAGCAGCACAAGACCTATAAAAACCTATCACATTTTGTTTATTTTTAGCAACTAAAAATTGAAACCCAAAAAGAATTTTAAATAGAACATAACAAAAAGTTGTCAAGACAAAAGTTGGTTAATCATAGATCCACTTGAAGAGTCCTGCTTCGTGCAGTGGGTTGGGGCATTGGGTGCTCAGCTGATGAGTGATTCTGACTGATGGTGGTATGAAGAACCAATGCCATTTAGTATACTGCAAGGCAAGGATATGATCTCTAGCAGGCTAGAATTGTCCCAGTGTTAGTGGATGTTTTAGTGGATGAGATTCGCACAGTACCAGGGCAGGAATGGAGTCAGGTCATCATTAGCTTTCGCCTCCGTGCAGTGCTAAAAAAAATGAAGTAAATTTTGCTCCATATGAATTCTAATGATCTGTTATGAATGCTATGTCCTATGAGTTGTGCCAACATTATGTTGTAATTCTTTTATCCAAATTGCCAGTTCAAAGTGTCTATTATCTCCTAACATCTGATTACTATCCATACTATATAGCGAAAAGATTTCCCCTCTCCTTTGTGTTGAAGCCTTGATTGATTTACATAAAAGACAGACTGTGGCCATGCAAACTAAAGAGGAGGATTTATTGTTGATGGATCTGAAATGTAACAATAACATCAGTTACAGGGCAGCTTGGAAAGTTATATTACGGGACTTAACAACATGGAAAAAGACTTAAAAAGAAAAAAAAAACTTGGCAAATATAGTAGACATGTCAAGGATTACAAAGAAAATAGAGTTTTCTTGGTGGCAAAAAGGAAAAAGATCTGTTAAGTTTTGCTTGTGATAACATGGGGGAACATCAAAAGAAAAAAAAAACATTTATAAAAGGAGAAGAGACAGCCATTTCAGTCCTAATCCATTATAAATGCAGTAAATTGTTCTAATAATTATACAGCAGATGACCCCTCCACAGCTACTGATACAGTCTATGACAATGGGAATTTTTCCTTAGTCACAACAGAGCTATTGTTGATGAGGTTAACAACATTCCCTTTATCAAAATGTGGTGAGGTGGCAGGAAGCACTGGAATTATAGCAGAAATATTGACATTGTACCAGCAACTAATGAGCAAAACAAAGTTTGTAATGCTAACTATTTGGTACAGAATATTTCTGATTATACCATGTCTTACGCTGAGGTGAAAGTATTGAATAAAGGTCTAAAGTTTGCATCTTCTTTTATATTGTCTGTTTTTCAGTTATTTAATCATAAAGTCTTTCGGCTTTTCCCGGTTAGGGGTCGCCACAGCGGAACTCCGGTCTGCTAATTTGGCAGTGGATATTTATGGTGCTGAGTTGCCAGCCCAATGCCCAACCTTCAAAGAAGGCACACCCATTCACACATGCACCTACCTGCATGTCTTTAGCATCACTCGACCATGGGGAGAATATGCAGACTCCACACAGAAGACGCTCCAGCCGAATATCGAATGGGAAAACCTCTTGCTGTGAGGCGACAGTGCTAACCGCTGCACCACTGTTGCCTATCAGCTATTTAATCATGCAAAATCCTTTTGTCATAAGCTAAAAATGTAATTATTTTTTCAGCTTATAACTTTGGGAGAAGCAAAACAAAATGCATCTGTGCATCCAACTTTTGAAAAGCACTTCTGAGAGACTTACATTGTCATTTACAATGAGTTTAAGTTCAGAGTCAAATATGATAATTTATCAATGAAAGAAAGGGATGGTTTTGTAAAAATTTTAATTTAGTCATTACACATGCAGACAAGGGAGGCTGCATAGTAGTGTAGAATAGCTATTGATTGGACACTCTAAATTGGCCATTAGTGTGAGTGTGCATGAAAATGTATGGTGTGGGTGAACTACCATGGCAGGACTAGCCACCCAGTGGTGTAAACCTTGGGTCTAGATGATGGTCATTGCTGAATTGACACCATAACCTCATGTGCAAAAATGGGAAAAAGGAGTTGTAGATGGAGATGTCTTTTTAGAATTAGCCATAGCAAAACATGCCTGTCATCTAGGAATTGATGTTTTTGCCCCAAAATCTCAATATTTCTGTATATGAGCTAAGGTCCACATGGCTTCATAACACCCACCAAACTGGCCTATTATTTTAGGGAGGGCCCTTTGATGGAACCCCTTTCTGCCTTTTGACTTATTATTTAAAACCCCTAGTGAAGTTTATTAGGGACTATTTATATGATAGTATACAGTGCTTACAGCTCATAGATGACATGCACTTGGAGCCAGGTTGGCTGAGGTGTACTTTGGATGTTGTTGCCTTATACAACAGTGTTCCTCACTGGGCAGGACGACATGCCCTTAAATATTCATTAAATAGGACTGAAGTCTATTCACTGGGTTTCAACACCTTCCCCATTTATTTGACTGAACATGTCCTTAGCAAAAATGTTTTTTTTTTATTTTCAGAAAGAATGCAATTGACAATTGAACGGTGCAGCGATGGGGGCATCATCCATACCCATATACTTGGACAACTTCATTTTTTTTTTTTTGAGGAGGTGATGATTTTTGATCTCACACATTATATTTATATATTTTATGCCATGACTGTTGCCTTATCTGGACATCTATTGTAACAGAACTGTTGGAATCTGTAGACTGCTGAAATGAAAAATTGTGGGGGTTAGGTTTTAGCTTAGAGTTCCATGAAAGCAGGATGTCTTTCTTGGATGTCTTGATTAATAGACATGAGAAACATACACTTAGAACTACTTTTTACTGAAACCATTCTCAATAAATTCCCTATTAAATGTAAGTAGCTGCAATCCATCCCATTTAGTAAGCAATATTCCCAAGTCCCAGTTCCTAAGGACTAGAATAATTTGTTCAGAAACTAGTGATCCCCATGGGTGTTCCAGGGACTTGGAAATGATATTTAGAGACAGAGGTTATATCAGACATTGTATTAGGGATGCAAGAAAGATGGCTGATAATAGTAACAGGAACGCCTTGTTGCACTATAAAAACTCTAATAAGAAACAGGGATGGTGGGAAATGTATTTTGTGACTACATAGGCAAAAACTACTAAGACATTCTTCAATATCATTCATGACACTGTTCTATTCTACTGTCTAATAATAACTTGGAACAAATATTACTCCAGTTTTCTTTCCGGTGGGGTAGGACAATTGAACAAAGAAAAGGTGGCAGAAAACCAATTTGTACAGACCAGTTTAACAAGAGATGTACCTGTGGGTTGTTATCCTTGTGCAAAATATGGACTATGTGTACATATAAACAAAAGTGAGTCATTTGTAACAATGGATGTCAATAGGAATTTTGAAATCAGAGAGCTAATGACTTGCTGTAGTTATAGGTAATTTACCTTGATCCTTGTTATTGTTCTGCTTTTATGTGGGCAAAACCTCAAGGGAAATTAAAAATAAGGTTATCAGAACACCTCCGTGATATCAGATATAAGAAAGCAAATAATGCTTTATATAAACATACTTGCAATCTGCATTAACACCAAAGAAAAGTTCTGGATAATAAAATTGGGGAGGGGGGGTAATTTTATCCTGGACTAAATGAATACCTATGCATTTGCAGGCGTTTTTCTTTAATCACTTTGCTTGATGATGTCACCATGCAAGAGGTTCTAAAAGCACACTTTGAAATGGAGGCCTTAGATTACACTATAGAAGGCAGGGCTTAGATTTATGTTTGTTTGGACAAAAATGAAAACCTTTTTCAACTTCCAAAGTGTTTTTTTTTTTTTTGGAAGAAGCAATTTGATTTGATGAACTCTTGGCTGGGACTTGTACATTTCTGCTGGATTGGAGAACTTGACGAGGGTTGTTTGTGGGTATTTAGTGACAATCCAATTAAATTCTAACAGTCAGAGGCTCAAGAGTTTGGACACTAATCTGCAGTGCTGGGAGGATTAGAGAGTTACAGATTCTATCCCCATATCAGGTGGATGGATTCATATTCATATAGTCCATTCAAATAAATATTATCCTGATGTTGAATCTCTCCTAAGTTGGTGGAAGCAGAGGTGGATGTTAAAAGTCAGCCTATTATCTTACAAGCTTCAGTCACTTCAACTTTCTCCTCCAAAAGGCACTTCCAAAACCTCTTAACCAAATAACTATGAAATAAATCCAAATGTACAGACTCACTTTAAAGATAAGCCTTATAAAAGCAAACCATATAAATGATACCAAATTCACCCTTTTAAAACAAAGGGACAGAATGAATGAAGATCTCACTTTTCTAGACTTATCTTCCATGTATCTTAATACCAGAGTAGATAGAGGTACTGAAAAAAAACATAAGGAAAGCAAATACAACAACTTAATGAAGAAAGAGCATATAAACAACAACTGTATGAAAAATAGATTCACCATATCCTTTCTCCAGCCAGCACCAGATAAAGAAGATAAATTCATTGGCAGTAGGTTTAGGCAATTACTTAAGAATGTGAAAAGCATTGTCAATGTTAATAACATTAATTGGAAATCAGGAGCTTATTAACCTAATAACCTATAAGAAGAAATGTAAAATGCATATCTTTATGAAAATATCCTTCTTACAGTAGGGTATGTATATGATATCCCACTGTAAAACAGCTCTATTACCCTTCTGTAGAACCAAAGCCCAGGTGTGTAAGAACATATCAGCTTCCTCAACATGCAAGCCCAACAGCTTAAGAGAATTTACTTCTTATACAAATAATAGGATCATAGGACATTACTAGGCTAATGGCCCCAGGGCCCTTACAAGCCTAGCCAAGAGTTTAGCCCCAAAAAAAAAAAAGAAACCTCAGTCAGCACCTGTCATCCCTATCAATGAGGGACAAAGGTGGAACCCCCTGGGACACATTTATGGTTTCCCATCCACTCATCAAGGTTGTACTTGAAGAGGGTCAGTGAGGTACTCTGTTTGACATGTATCATCCAAAAATAAGCCAGCATTTGGTGGTGTGAGTTAAACAGCAATTAATTTATTCAAATAATAGCAAGACAGACTGGTTTCGGCGTGAAAACCATAGCCTTCCTCAGTGTAAAAGAAACTTGCACAAAGACATTATTTTATATGCAAAATTCCACCAAACACAGAATCCAACTGGCTGATCATAATTGTCCATTAGGTCCAGGTGGAAATAATCCACCCAGTCTAATTATCCATTTACTCTCCTTGTTATTTAATATTGGATGCCAGCCAATTACATTATTCCTTCTTCCCTGAATCATATCAATAACAGTGAACTTAAAAGTGGCAGATGGATGTGTCAAAACATGTTTGTATAAAGCATTGGTAACCATTTTATGTTTAATATCGCTCAAGTGTTGACTGATCCTATGATTTAGAGGTCTAGATGTTTGGCCAACATAGAAGGCAAAACAGGAGCAAGTGGCAAGATATACCACCCAATCCGATGAGCAATTGGCAAAAAAAAATATCATATACCCTAGATGTATTGTGACTGCTAAAACTTTTAATTTGGTAGATCCTGTTACAGTGCACACAGTGGCCACATGGGTAACAACCAATAATATCCTCTCCCTTTAAGGTGACCTGTTTAGTACCTCTGATACCATCAGACCCATGCTTATAATGATTGAGATAGGAACCCACAGTTTTACCTCTTCTAAAACCAAAATGACAACTCCCACTGATAAGATGCCTCAGTTTCTCATCTGACTGAAGAATATTCCAGTTGCGCTGGACAACCTCACAAAACATATCAGTATTACAACCAAAAGTAATAATAAGCCTCGGTTGAGGAAAGACAACTGTTGGTTTGTCCTGATATTGTATCAAATCAGACCTATCCTTACCGGATACTTCATGGCAAGCCATGATGATGGCCCCAGGCTTGTACCCCCTATGTTTAAATCTTTGTACCATATCCCTTCTAGAATGCTCACACTGGTTAGCATCAGAACAAATCCTTTTAATCCTGGTGAATTGTGACTTAGGGATGTTACGTATGACATGTGGGGGTGAAAGCTAGTGGCATGTAATATGGAATTAAAATTGTGGAAATTTGCTAAAAACCTGAGTGTCTAGGGTCCCATCAGGGTTCTTAGTAACCAATACATCCAGGAAAATGATCTGTTTTTGTCCTGATGACCTGTAAATTGCAGACCCCCACTTATTATTATTGAGGTATTGGATAAACTCATGCAGGTATTCCAAATCTCCCTTCCAAACCAACCAGCAGTCATCCAAATACCAACGCCAGATGTCAGTCTCGGGTAGGTAAATATTATGAAGGGGGTCATAAATAAGCAGATCTTCTATATAAGCCATAAAAAGGTCAGCATATATAGGAGCAAAGGATGCCCCCATAGCTGTACCCTACATCTGCAAAAAAACATTCATCCTGATAGTAAAAGACATTCATTGTGAGAACTTTTTCAGTAATCCCAATAAGAAAAGTATTAAAGCCAGGTGGATATAACTCTGTGGTCTGCAACCAATATTCAATAGCCAAGAGCCCAGCCTAGTGTAGAATATTAGTATAAAAAGCTGTAACATCCAATGTACATAAATACCAATCCTCCTCAGTTTGTGCATCCGATAAGATCTGTAAGAATTCAGTGGTGTCCTGTATTCTAGCCCTAACAAATTTTAATAATGGTCTTAAAGACTTGGTAAGAAAAACTGACAAAGGCTCAGTAAGTGAGCCACTGCCTGAAACAATTGGCCTGCCTGGAGGGTTGGATAAGGATTTGTGGATCTTTGGTAAAAGATATAGATATTGTCTCCTGGGATCCGAGACCATTAAATGTTTAGAAGTGGCCTTAGAAATGATTCCTTCCTCAACTGCCAGATTAATGAATGCATCAATCTCCTTTTTAAATATGGAACTCGGGTCTATAGGCATGGGCATGTTGTGTAAATAGTTCCCCTGGCTGCCTATGGGCCTCAGTGTTATATTGATCCCAATCCATGACCACAACTGCACCACCTTTGTCAGCAGGTAGAACCACAATATTAGTATTATATTTGAGCTGCTGCAATGCCTCTTGCTCTTCAGCAGAGAGATTGTGCATTTTTGACATGTATGGGAAGTCTATTCCAGAGACAGGGCAGCCTCTGGGAGACAAACCTGTCTCTCCAGCAGGTTTTGTTGATGTAGCATATTGGATTTAGGCCTACTGAGCGTGAGGAGTTAGACTTATGGATATGGTGCATCTCTAGTAGGGCAGGGTCGGACTTTGCCTTGTAGGTTAGACACAGATCACCTCTGAGCAAATCTGTATGATACCAAGCAGAGTGATAGTGATTTAAGCTTGTCCACATAGGATAGGTGATGGATGCCTTGGATTCTCTTTGTGAGGTATTTCTTTGGCCTTTCCAGTTGGTGCAGGTGTTTGGAGAGGTACATACCAAATGGGGCATTATACTCAATTATAGGTCTAATATGGGAGGAGTACAGAGAGTTAATAACCTCCTTTTTTCTGGATGCAATCCCTTTACTTATGAGATGAACCAAGTAAAAGGCTTTTCCTGACCATTGCCACCACATGATGGTCGAATGTGTGATTGTTGTCAGCCTGAGTACCCTGATCTCTCACACAGGTTGTGTGCTTAGAGGATTGCCATTAATGTGGTAATCAGTAGGAGTCATGTTTTTGCTGAATGGTATGATAATACATTTTTTTGCATTTAACTTAAGGCCATGACTTTGGCACCAGTTATTTGTAGTTGTGAGACCCTCTTGCAGTATGTTAACATCAACTGGGGAATCAGTGACAGTATCAAACTTACAGTCATCCACAAACTTGGTCAGCCACAGGCCCCTTGTCATTGCCTGAACCTCTAAGAAGTATATGCCAAACAGTAGAGGTCCCAGGAAAGATCCCTGGGGAACACCACTAGTGACAGGTCTACTGTCAGAGGTGGCAGCACCTAGTTTGACCTTGTGGGTCCTATCTGTGAGCCAGTTGGCCACCCATCTGACTAGATAGGGATTAACACCAAGTTGTGTTAGCTTTTCGATGATGCCCGAGTGGGGGATTGTGTCAAAGGCCTTGGCCAGGTCAAGGTAAGCTGTATGCACTGACTTTTCCTCATCCTGGGCCTTGGTGACAGTCTCAAAGAAGTCAGCTAGGGTCAATAGGCAATATCTGCCCCTGATGAATCTGATTGGGTGGGGTCAAGTGCTTGGAGATTGCCTATGTCCTTGTTTATGAGATCCATAATAAGGCACTCCATGACTTTACAGATCAGATTTGCCAAGCTGATAGGGCAGGAGTTTCCGGGGTCAGTAGTGGCACCATCTTTGTGCAAAGGGATGACAATGGCAGTTCTCCACTCTGCTGGAATTAATCCTGTAGTTAGGCTGTGGTTGAATAGGGTGCTCAATGGCGAAGCTAGTTCTTGCTGGAGATGGTGGAGTGTATACAGCCTGGGATACTATCAGGTCCCATGGAAGCTGTATTTTTTGGCTTAGATAGGGCCTTTAATAATTGATCTACAGAGATGCAAGGTATGGGACAAGTATTGAGGATGCTGACTGAGCTTTTGGGGGACGATAAGGGGTGAAATCTGCACTGAATCTATCAGCCAGCAGGTTGGCTAAGTCAGCAGGATCAGTGTAAGTGGTACCATTAAGTACTAGTTCGGAACAAACTTGGGCTTTGTCATGGAGGTTCCTAATATAATTTAATAAGGACTTGTAGTTTCCCTTTGATTTTGAGGCTAGTTTCAACTCATAATTGGCTTTGGAGGTTTTCACTAGTGATCTAATTTGCTTGTTGAGGCAGAGGAGGCAGTTTTTTCCGATTTGGAATTTATTTCTTTTTACTCTTGGACAACAGTTTCTTCCTTTTGTTGTAAAGCCTGTTGATAGAGGATGTCCACCAGACAGGTTTGAGTTTCCTTGAGGAGCAGATTTTAGGCCTGTCGGGTATGGCTGAGTCCATGCAGTTGTACAGGTGCTTGTATACTGAACTGGCATACTGTTCAACATAGTTATCTGCATCATCTGAGGGGGGCAGTGGTGTGAAGCTGCTGATACCCTCACTTAGGAGGTTGTATTCAGCTTTTGAGAAGCTTTTAGCCTAATTACAGCTGGGGAGGGGTTGGTGGGATAGAAACTTGGAATGAGACAGACCGATGATCTGATCTCACCAGAGAAGAACGTGCTATGGGAGTGGTGCAGCCATCGCCCATGTTGGTAAAAACCAAGTCCAGTATGTTATCTCACCTTGTGGGGGATTTGACCAGCTGATCTAGTGCATTAGAACTGATGAAGTCAAGGAATCATTGGCTGAGTACATTAGTGCAGGAATAGTTCACCCAGTCTATGATGGGGTAGTTGAAGCCACCAAGGATCAGGGTCTTAGGGGGTATCTTGATGGAGACAAGTATGTCCAGGCAGGAGGTGTGGGTGTCCTGAGACATGGAGGGGGGGGGTCTATAGCTGGCTCTAACATGGATGGGTGTTTTGCCAACTGTCAGTTGCACCTGGAGTAATTCCAGTGCATCATGTTGGCAAACCAGTCTGGAGGTATGCCTGCCCTTAATGAAGATAGAGACTCCACCACCCTTAGTCTTTCTGACATCATTTTGGGGTCAAAACGTGTGGAATGAGGTACAGCCTGGTAAAGCAGGGGTGCTTTCTGCAGACCTGAACCAAGTTTCTGTGGCTGCACAGACATCGGCATATTCCAGTGTGAGGAGAGCCTCTAGTGAGTGCATTTTCAGATTAAGGCTCCCAGCATTGAGCAGCATGACCTTCAATTTGCTTTTTGACAGATCTTTTATGTTGGAAGATTTGTCTTTCGGACAATACCTAAAAAAGGCATGATAGGGAGACAAGAGCTTTGGCCAAGATCCGGAACCCCAGGGGTAACAGGTGGAGGTCATCACTGGAAAAGCATCGTGGCCTGTCAACCATGTCATCCCAGGCAGACAGATACTGAATCCCCTTAGAAAGGCACCAGAACCTAAGCCAGTTGTTGAAATCAAACAGTTTTTGTTGGTATTGTGGTATCATTCTTGGTGAAGGTAGGATGCTGCTTAGGGCTGGGGTCATACATGCCTGGAGCACATACTCTGAGAGTTCAGTCATGTCTGTCTTCATATAGTCCAGGGAGGTATGTCTCAAGTCATTCACACCAACATGGACAATGACAGAGTCATATTTGCACCTGTTGTGGAGAGACTTGAGTGCATGTGTGGTGATGTGAATTCTAGTGTCTGACAAACAGCTGACCCTGACCTTCTCCTTGTTGAGCCTGGTGAGTGTGGACATCAGTGGGTCTCACTATCGAGTTGCCAATGACTAGTATGTTTGATTTATTGTTATGCCTTATGGGCTGCATTGGTTTATTGTTTTGCTCAATGGGCTGTGTTTGTGAGACACTGGTATGTGATGTGATTGGTGTGTTTGGAATGTTAGTGAGTGTGTTTGTGTTTTGGGGGTCTTTGTTGTGTAAGTAAGTTTTTGTTGAGGACCCCTGCATATTTGGGTGTGTGACTTTGTGATGTGGGTGATGTGCTGCTTGTACTGGCAATCTCCTCTTTGCCAGGAGTACTGACTGTGATGTGAGAGAGCATGAATTCCAGCTTAGTGATGTAGATGCTTTCTCACAAGTAGAAGAATTTTGTGCTAGGAGAACAGTTGCTAGACTGTGTCAGTATGCTCATGTCAACCATGCTGGCAGGAGAAACTGATGGGAATTGTACAGACATAATGCTCTGAGTACTTGGCGGACCTATGGAGGCAGGGTTTGATAAGGGTTTGTCTGCAGAAACCCTAAATGTAAAATAAATGGTCTGAATCACAAGTGCTACAACCAAAACCAAGATGTTCCTAATATTAATCAGGCTACTAACAAGTAGTAATAAGTGCAAAATAAGAGCACTTGAACACTTAAGAGCACAGAACAGAAAACTAAGGTAATAAGGTAGAAGACAGTTAAGGAAGAGCAGCTGAATAAAGTATAAATAATTTTTTTTTTTTTTGTGGAGAGGGAGGGAACAGAGCAGATTAAGAGACTATAGTGGTTGTCCTTCCCAAGTGCTCTCTCTGTACACAGCAGTAGATATGAGACTGTTATGAGATGGGCCCAGGAGGAGTGTCCAAAAACAAATTTACAGCAGGGGCGGGCAATTCCAAAGCCACCAAGATTAATACCACAACAATAACAGGGAAGTACGGTAGGAAACTAACTGCAGAAAGACATAGCCACAATATTCAATTAATATTCAATGAAACAAATAAATAAAATGCAGTGCCAATCTTAAATAGTAGTTGGATTGTAGCTGGATCCTGTAGCTGGATCCTGATAACCCTTGAATTTATTACAATGAATTTCACAATCCATTGTAGCGCAAAAAGTGTATAATATATGTAGCAAATCTGTTAATTCACTTAAGCCTTTTTTTAGCACAGTCAGGTCATTAGTAAAACCTATGCTAGTCAGGACACAAATTCCATTCCAAGCTATGGAGTAAGTAACATAACCATACTCCATTCTGGTCAGAGTACAGATCCCATTCCTATGGAGTAAGTGACATTACAACCAACATTCAATACACGCAATAAAATATCAAAACATAATATTAATAAAAAGGGTCCTGACGGAACTCACTGTGCCAAACTATAGTTAATGGGGATCACAGAGGATGCTGGCATATTCAAAAAGAACAACAGAAGTAGAAGAATCCTGATACATCCTCTTGATAGGGAAGAAATCTGAACAGTCATATTGAATAGCATTAGTCTAGGGTGGACAACATCAAACTCCTGAAGCTATCTAGGGAATCCTCTACCTTCTTATTGATGTAAGTTGTCTCAGAATTGTAAAAAGATGCACAAGCAAATCTAGATTTCATCTTAAGATCAAGAAGTGTGTATATCCAGAGCAACACCGTCTGACACCATAACATGATATATTTTACCCAGAGCTTTTTAACAGTATTCACCATGGTTAAGTGTTTCTGGTTATTCATCTGTTCTTAGTAATCTCAGCAGTCATGTTTGCTGGACTGCTCTGAGCTGCATGTCTATGGGCTGGAGTATGACATTTTCCAGATGATCTGATGGCTTTTCAGAGAACCTTGTACACCAGGAAAGAAAAACTTTATTGCACTAAATTTAGTTCAACAGTTTTAAATTACTTGTAACTCTTTTTGGAAAATTTAAATTGTAACTGCATTTTTAAGAGCAGCTTGCTAAGCCAAATGTTGGGGGTCATCTTGGAAACTGTAGTAGTTATTCTTATGAGAGAAGGTAAACTGATGCCATTTTTTGAGTGCCTGAGCACCTGTAACTGTTTTGACAGCATTTAAACTAAAGCTGCATTTTTCATATTTTGGGCTATCTTGGAAACAGTGGTAGTTATTTTTGTTACAGAAGGTTAAATGCTGCCATTTTTTGAGTGTCAGAGCACTACACATTCTCTCAGTTATTTTCTGTTTATTTTTTTTGTTTTCCTTATTTGTTAAGTATTGCTTTCCTTCTGGCTGGACTCCTTTTAGCTGTATCTCTGTGCACTGGAATGAGACATTTTCACCTGATTTGCTGATTTTCCGAGTTCCTTCTGCACCAGGAAAGTAAAACCTCATTGCATTTTATTTGGTTTAGCAATTTTAAACTGTAAGTGATTTTGGAGTATTTAAGCTGAAACTACATTTTTCATAAAGTATCTTGTTTAACCAGGTGATGGGGGTTATCATGGAAACTGTAATAGTTATTCTTGTGAAGGAAGCTTACTTGCTATAATTTTCTGAATGTCTGGGCACCATTTGGCTCTCCCAGAGTTGTTTTCTGGTTGCTTCTTTCATTTTGATTAATTTTTATTTATTGTGCATCAGTGTGCAGAGATGCACTCCATGCACCACCACTTTAGTTGTATCTGAATGATGGGTAGTGAGAACATGCTCATTTTTTTTACTTCAGTCAGTACTAGCAAACCACCATTTGCTCCTCTGTTTGACAGTTGGCGTAAAGGTGCCCAGGATAACATTAGCTTACATTTATCTTCTCTTGGATGCTCTTATTTCCTTCTAGCTGTGTGAGGAACATTAGAACACAGCATGTCATAGTGCTGAAGCAATAGCTGTGCATGGAGGATTAAACACTGCATATCACACTGTTGACACAATCGGTGTGCATAGAGTATTAGAGCACTGTGTGTCACACTGTTGATAAAATAACTCTGCATGGAGTATTAGAGCACTGTATGTTGCACTGTTGCCACATTTGCTGTGCCAGGACTATTAGAGCACTGCATTTCACACTGTTGACACATTAGCTGTGCATGGAGTATTAGAGCACTGCATGTTGCACTGTTGACACAATAACTGTGCATGGATATTAGAGCACTGAGGGACACACTGTTGACACATAAGCTTTGGGAGGAGCATTAGAGCACTGCATATCATACGGCTGAAGCAATAGATGTGCATGGAGGATTAAGCACTGCATATAACACCATTAACATAACTGCTGTGCAAGGATTATCTGTTGACGCAATAGCTGTGGAAGGAGTATTAGACCACTGTGTGTCACACTGTTGACATAATAGCTGTGCAAGGAGTATTAGAGCACTGCTTGTCACACTATTGATACAATAGCTGTGCAAGGAGTATTAGAGCACTGACTATCGCACTGTTGACACAATAGCTGTGCAAGGAGTATTAGAGCACTGCATGTCACACTGTTGACACAATAGTTGTGCATGGATATTAGAGAACTGTGTGTTACTCTGTTGACATAGTAGCTAGTACTAGAGAACTGCATGCCGCATTGTTCACTGATACTATTTTGGTATTACTCTCCCAGCCCTTTGTTTACTTCTTTGTGTACTAAGTCAGCTAACACTCACAGCTGTGCAAGGAGTATTAAAGCACTGTGTGTTATACTGTTGACACAATAGTTGCACATGGAGTATTAGAGCTCTACATGTCACACTTTTGACAAAGTAGTTGTGCATGGTGTATTAGAGCACTACATGCAACACTGTTGACACAATAGCTGTGCAAGGTGTATTAGAGCACAGCGTGCCACACTGTTGACACAATAGTTGTGCATGGATATTAGAGCACTGTGTGTTACTCTGTTGACATAGTAGCTAGTACTAGAGAACTGCATGCCGCATTGTTCACTGATACTATTTTGGTATTACTCTCCCAGCCCTTTGTTTACTTCTTTGTGTACAAAGTCAGCTAACACTCACAGCTGTGCAAGGAGTATTAAAGCACTGTGTATTATACTGTTGACACAATAGTTGCGCATGGAGTATTAGAGCACTACATGCAACACTGTTGACACAATAGCTGTGCAAGGTGTATTAGAGCACAGCGTGCCACACTGTTGACACAAAAGCTGTGCAAGGAGTATTAGACCACTGCATGGCATACTGTTGACACATTAGCTGCATACTGAGTATTATTGCTTTGCATTTTGTACTGCTGACACAATAGCCTGTAATCAGTAACTCCATGATCATATGTGATTTCAATTACCCTGCCATATACTGGAACACCTATATGTCTAATGCAAGGTATACCAGAGATTTTGGACCTGATAAGTAAGACTTCTCTGGAACAAATCATTAGCAAACCCACTAGAAGCTAGGATTTTCTTCATCTGGTCCTCAAAAATATTGCCTGTATGTGTTCTACTCCCCTAGTCTCTCCTCTACCAATATAATTAGACTATAAATTACACTATAAATTAATTATTACTATATGTTTATTATTAATTACTAGGTACTTACTCCCAGAACCATAACATCTGTGCAACCAACATCTACATATGTAAGGATTTCAGAAGGGTGACCCTTATACACTTATAGGATGAAATTTCTAAATTTACCCATGACATCACTATCATTGTCCCCGACACAGCAACCAACTTCACTAAGGAATTTTATGTCCACTTAGATAACTGCATAGATATAGCAGTCCAAACTAGCCAACTCCAATGGGAAATTAAAAAAACAGCCCCCTCAAGAAAAACTCCTTAATTTGTACAGTGAGGGTAGAACTTTTCAGAGTGCGGGCAGTATCACATTACTGGAAGAAACTGAAAAACAATATAAGGACCAGCAACATCAGCCTTGAATGGAGATTACCTTCTGAAGATAAGGATGATTACATGTTCTTCTTTAGCTTTGTTAGAAAATTAGTAGATGAATTGCTCTGAACTTTTCCTTGATGGAGCTTCCTACTTTAACTCCAATGACATTGCAAATGTACTAGAAAATAAGTTCACTACAAACTTCACCCCCAGAACTCTGACTCTAATACCATTCATCCCATAATCCCTTGTGCCTCATATTATCACTAAGGAACATGTTCTAAAGCTGTTATCAAAGACTACAAACACATCTCCCATGGGTGCTTACCTATCTGGGTGACAAATGAACAGCGTCAAACATATTCTCATTAAAATTCTCATTACATTGTTTAATTTAAGCAAAGCCAGGGGCTATGCTCCCTAATCTTGGCTCACTGCTATGGTGATACTGCTCCACCTGGATGGCCCTAACATGGACCCTGGAAATTATAGACCTGGTTAATCATTCTTATAAGTCTGATCTTGGAAGGTATAGAACATATTATATCCAGTCTCATTAATTATCATATTGCAATCTCACTAGACTTGACCTGTAACAGTTTTCATTCATCAGGGGGAGATCATGACTGTTAAATCTTGTTAATCTCTTCAAGAGGGTCATACCCACTGTCAACAGTGGTCATATTCCTCATATAGCTTATCTCATCTGGCCAACGTATTTGATTCCAGCCCAAGGTATTTGCTCTAGATCCAAAGATGTTACTGTGTCTCTCTTTTCAGAACTGAATAGACACATTTTTGAGTACAGGGATCCCTTTGCGATGTACCTCAATAAACTTGAAAAGGCTGGGAGGTTCTTAAGAAAAAAAAAAATCTCCGATCCTATAATGTTAGTTACTAGGAGAGGCTGAAAGCCCTGTCCCTGTATGCTGTGTCTTATAGACTCCTGAAGAGTGATCTGTCCCTCACTTATGGTGTCATTAGAGATCCAGTGGTGTTTGGCCTCCTTTATTTCAGTAAATCAAACAGTGCAGCTAACAGTGGAACCAAAGAGCTCAGTCTTCATCAACAGATAAACAAAATGTGATGTACAGATAGATTTATCATATAGTCCTTCTTCATTCTCTGGAATAAACATACCTGTTTTAGACGCAGAAAAAGCCAAAGGCATTAGAACAAGAAATGTAGTCTGTAGAAGTGTAGAGGCTACCGTTTTTAATCATAAATAGCACCCTGAAATTGGTGTGGTCTAGTGAAGTCACACAGGTAAACTGCATACAAAATAAAAATAAAGTTGGTTGAGGAGCGGAATTATCCATTGAAACATTGATGATACTCTGTATCTGCCATCAATCATTGTTAAAATAAGTTCTCAAAGAACATCCCAGTGAAAAGTCTATGTAGAAAGGCTTCATCTCTTCCAGTAATCTATTTTGGTTATTTATTTAACATTTATTAACTGGGAAAGTCTGACTAGGACAGAGCCTATTTTCAGTGGAGGCCCAAGGAGGAACACTCCAGATGCATGTATTTGGAATGTGGGAGTAAACTGGAGTACCTGGAGGAAACCCATGTGAATGCAGGGATGATACGCAGACTCTACACAGAAGGCACCCCAGCTGAGAATTGAACTGGAGAACCTCTTGCTGTGATCCAACAACCTTAATTGCTGCACCACTGCGCCACCCCATCCTTCAAAACTTAAATTCTTTAATTCAAAAATACTTGAATACATGAGCGCTTTCATCTTAAAATTAAAATTAAAAACTTCATCAGATCTGATAAAGTTTTTCATTTTAAGATGAAAGTGCTCATGTATTCAAGTATTTTTGAACTAAAGAATTGAACTTTTAAAGGATACAGTGTACTGCAGTCCAGAGAATTTTGCTTCAGTTAACCTCATTTTCAAATAACTCCTCAAACCTCTCACAACTAAGGGTGTCTCTGTTGTATGCCTAACTCCTCTATTTCCCTCTCCCACTCCCTGCTTTATCCTATTTTTACTTCCAATAATCTAACATTCTTCTTATTATTATTTCTCATCCTTTATACTTCAGTTGTATCCTTAGTGGTAGAAAGGCTTCTCCCCTATTTCAACCTACATCCTTTTATTTTGCCATCAGACTAGGGGGGCTGGTAGGTTGCTATCTTTTTGTCCCCCCAATCCCTCATATTCCTCTTTCATCCTAGATGGAAGGCTATACTCTTTGCTCTCCAATCAATTACTCAATTCTCTTACTTGAATATTCTTTTAACTCTAATTAGTTATTTCAAATTTCTGACCTGCCTCCCTCTTTTTGCACTTTTATCTTATGTGGCAGACAGGCTACCAACCCTTTTTTACTTCAGCTACTTAACTGTCTTTCCTCTTGCTCCAGTACTAGACTTGCCCTGGGATTCATGAAGCTCGGCGCAAGGCCGGCGTTAGGCTTGCACCGATCGTGCAGTGTGTAGATGGCGTAGTAGCGCCAAATGCATATTAATGAAGGCATGCTGCCGCCACAGCCACGTGCATAGGAAACAAGCGCTAGTGCACAGGGCGTGTCGAAGTGCCACACGGAGGCGTGGAAATGTCAGCTGTCGAAGTGCAACCTAAAATGCTTGCATATAACAATTTGCCTGCAATAGTAATCACACCTGTTAGTGTCCGTGGATACTGAAATGTATGCAAAGCATGCAAGACAGTTCTTGCGAACACAAAATTAAGAAGCAAACACAAATGCATGGTAGGGAATATCGAGTCTCCATCCCTCGAACAAATGACATTGAAAACCATGTGCCCGTATTCTAACGCAGTGTAGATAGTTGTACCAAGTGGAAGTGAAATGCATCATGTTAGCGCACCGTCAATGGCTACGTCTAGCCCAATGGTCAGGGTTACCAGCTGTCCCACATTGTGAGGGATAGTACACAGCTGGGCAGATGTGTCCATACCAAAACCATGATAAATGCAAATATCTAGCGACCGTATGACAGAATTATATCCCACAACGCATGTAATAGTCACATACAATAGGTATGTCCATATGTAACATACCACATGTGACAAGAAATAGAATAAGCAAGAAAACGAAACAGAAGGAGCATATAAACTGCTACAACAATAAGCTAACATGTAGGCAGAAAGGAAAAGTATTATCCGTAGTGCTGACCGTGGGTATGTGTTGTCCTGTAAAGTCAGATATGTGTCCGGAATATATCCCATCCCGGACATATGAAAAGGTGGCACCCTACAAATGGTCAGAGCAGTCGGCCAAAATCCGCCCATATGCGGTCCAAGCCGTACTTGTCAGGATGTGTCACAGTTGAACAGGTATTACCAGGGTGTACCAACCATGTCATGAAAGTTAAGTATGGGCGTGTACCTTATGTGCATGATGTACAGCATGTGGAAGGTGAAACATGCCAGGGTAGTCCACACAACTATACAGGTACCTGACATATGTACTGTATGCAATGTGTTCCCTTGACCGTGTCATGGGCCATCAACCAAATAAGTGATGGATGGAGTGTCAGGAATATGTGTGTGGGGGGGATGGGTAATGGTATAATCCACAAAGGTGAGACTGTGTTGGATGCAGAATAGGTGAACTGGAGGAGTATGAGGGAGCAGCGGGTGAGTCAGAAAGAAACACAAAGAACAAGTATACACATCTGCAATACAACCTGACAGGCCATACTGTAGAACACAATCACACAAACATATGAATATTAAAATGTGCGATACAAATGTACAGAAACGTCACCGGCACATGCCCACAGAATGGTCTGGATGGAAATGGCCCATTCAAATGCAACACACCTGGATGCATAATTGAATACCCATCATCCCCTCCACAGCACACAACCTGCCCCCATACCTGAACGTCCACCAAATCCAGCCATACTCGGCCTACTAGCTTGGCGCAGCCATATCTACACATAGTGACCACTGCTCATATGTAGTAAGCAGTGTCACCCTAGGCAGTTTCAGGATTGCAAACTATGTATCCCTTGCATGTAAAACCCCAACACATTTTTGTAAAGCCAAAAGAATGGACGGTAATGGCCTTGTTCAATTTTTGGATATCCCTCATGGGATAAGTAACCTGTGTAAACATCAGACTGGGTATTGGGACATGATGTCCAGTCCTGTAGACATTTGGACACAAGCTGAATGTGCAGTAGTGGTGCACGAGACTGTCCACCCCTAGACGGTCATGCAGAACCTACTACCCAGGATCAAACACCTGCCCGTGATGCA
>NC_056725.1:489417899-489435399 GCF_019279795.1 Protopterus annectens | reverse complement strand
ATCTGTGCATTCACATGCTTGATACTGATAACTGTCTCACCTGCAATGGACTGCTGTCTCTGTGGCACACCAGAGGTACCTGTATAGGGGTGACACAGCAGTTAGATCATTATCCATGACTGTATGACAGCTACAGGGTGCACTTTGCATGTTAAGACATTCACCAGTACAATAGCATATACTATGGAGTATGCACATGTGTGCATACACAGGGTAGCATACTATAGCATGCGGCATGTGTGTAAACATACCTTGAATATGATGTTACATTACATAGTGTACAGTGACACATGCGACTAAATGGGATATAATATTTATATGTGCAGTAGTGACTTACCAGGCAACTCCAGGCTCTGTGGTTGGGAGACACCCACCTCCACAATGGCAGCTAGAGTTTGTGGATGCTGTTCTGATGGGGTCCCCTGGCTGGCCAGTAGCTCCTCGGTAGGTGTGAGTGGGGGCTGGGTTGGTGGCCCACCACCTGTTGTACCTTGTTCCCTGGCAATTGCTTTGGCATGCTGTTTTGCATGTTGGATCAGGTCCGTGCAGTGTCTGTGCACCTGCTGGTAGGTGCGGTAATGGCCACCCACATCATTGACCCTCCTGCGAAGTTCTTGCCACAGGTCATCACACTGCTGGGCATGCTGTGGCACATGGCTGAACAGTACCTCATAGTTATCATAGAGGTATGGTATGAGGGCATCATCCTCCAAGTGGCTATATGCCGGCAGTCGTGATCGAGGCATTATCTGTAAGACAGAATGATAGAGACAGGTCACAGCATCTCAGAGATGCACAGAGACACAGATGCACATTCATGTGTATTAAATTTAGTTCTTATAAACAGTTGTCTTTGCAAATCGTCATGACACTCACATGACTGACATGTTTGTTTCACACACATGTAACACCTGATGGGGATTGGATATTGTCACCATATACGTGTGTCACCTCATTACATTGCTCGTACTCCATGTGAATGCTGTCATGATGTGGGCATGTCTGTTTGCCTGTACTGGTGTTCCTACCTATCAGCACATGCCTGGATGTGTGCACATGAATGCTGTTGACCTTGATGCTGTGTATATGTCACATATCATCACATACACTGCCTTCATGGACATGGGCAGTGACAATGCAGACATGCTCACGGAAACCTTTACAAGCATGTGTTTTGCCATATACATCTACACGGCACTGTACAACAGTTCAACATCCTGCCACGTATCGCCGGTGTTGCACATGTGATACACATGGGACAATGGCTAGCCGGATGGCATTCGCAGGGATGGTTATCAACTATAGCATGTACGGCCAAGATCATGTAGTAGTGTGTATGCCCTGGGCCATGTATGGGCATAGGATGTCAGGTTTTCTAGGTGTATCTGACAGCCATGTTCCCGGTGACAGGTGAATCAGTGCCACATTACTGATCCAAACGGTCACTGATACATCTACCATGCAGTCATCACACCATGTATGACAGAAATGACATGTGCAGCTTTGCTGGACAGGGTTGCATCATGGTATGGCAGGAGTATGTCACATGTATGGCAGAGGGATCTGTCCAGCATGTGGCACCCTTTGTACTAGGACAGTGACTGTCCATGACGCATGTCTTTCAGATCAGGATAGGTACATGTAGCATGTCCAACATCACAGTGTTGCACATGTCTTTATGTAGGGTAGGCAGCATGCAGCATAGTGGAGATGAGGATTGTAAAGGCTGGTGATGCCCATCCAAGCATGGCCAATACCCCTTAAAGGTGATATGTAATCCGATATTGGTCACATGAGTGCTGAGTATGGCTGTCCAATGATCTCCATGCTCATGGATGGCAAGCTGTCATGACTTGGGTTGCCTCTTATGACTACCCGATAGGCCTGATGATGTCACTAGCTCAGGGAGGTAAACTGCACAGCACTATCCCTTACACACAGTGTCCATAATGTTGACCGCTGCTGAGGTGGTAGTTAATGGGTACAGGGTTATTAACATAGTGGTGACAATGCCATATGCAGCTGTCAGATTGTGCACATATGTCACGCACCTCACCCACAAAGCCCATGTTGTATGTTGTCCACAACACTGAGTCAGCTATTGCTCCTAGGTCATGGCCATTCACATTCTCACATATGCAGATGCCACCCGTTTGTGTGTGTGGTATGGGCTACAATGACAGGGGAGTACAACACATTAACCCTGTTTTACTGTAGCTGCCAATGGTGTGCTATGCACATGTCACTCAGACACCTTTTGTAGTGTTGCTTCTGTGAACAGGCCACTGGAAGAACACTCCTGTGACATACGATGGTACATGTAGTATACTGAGTGTAGGTGGAACACAGGATGGGTGATGATGTCCTCTGACCTGTCACAGGTATGCTATGCAGTGTGTATTCATTGGTACTGTCATCTACATCTGTACTGCTAACAACATCTACGTTGATTAAGGTTCATAGGCTTTCAGACCATACTCAGCAGGGTAATAGTGCTGTGCCTCCCATTATGAGTGGCGTCTCCACTTTTTGGGTTGTGATAACTATTAGTGTGATCCATTCCGTATTTTTACAGACTGCCATGAACCTATGTTTTACATGGCAGTGTATGTGTAGAGCCAACTGTTTTGCCATATGTGTATTATACGACCAGGGATTTGGACAGGTCACATTCAGCCGTAGTGTACCTTGTACCATCATAGTTATGGTTACAGGGGCTCTGTCGTGTTCATGGATATGTGATTGTGTACCTATTGGGGGGCAGTGAGTTTAAATTGTCCAGCACCCTATCTGTATTGCTTATTCATGCTCAGTACTTGTTCAGAACATGTACACACTTCATGAGCTACTAATTACTTTATCACTCAATCCTACTCATTTCCTACAGGTAAACACTGTTTGTCTTTACATTTCCAGCATGCTTACAGTACAACAGCTGTTGTACACATTTACCTCACATATCTTGTGAGTAATGGTTGAATAGACAGGCAAGTCCAAATGTCAATTACCAGTGTTATTGCCTGTCTATATGAGGAATGTGGGCAACATGTGGCAATATGGCAATCGGCTAATGTACACAGTCAATGCTCACCTCCTAACATACGAAACTACACCCTGTGGGAGATGCACATATGTAGCCATGCTGGAGGTAATGCTCTCTCCAACCCAGACTTACCCAAACAATCATGTGGGGATGTTAAACATTTGCAGCACACCCCACTCATCACATAGTATCAGTAGATCTCCACCACCACAGGCCACACATAGTAAGAGTACAACATTTGCAGAGCCTCACCATACTACTCTATGTAGGCAACAGAGGCAGCCCCCATCACCAAACACAACACCAGTTACTTATAGCCCATAGACTCATGTGTGCCCATCAACTACAGCCAATAGGGTGTTATAACATACCCAACACACTAGCCATAGGTGACTCTGTAGGTGGTCACACTGATGTCCTACTCAGCAGGCCACACAAGGTGATAGTCACTGACATCTGGCTTTCGGGTAACAGGATCCACAACATGACCTATGCACTCAGGTCACTGCTCAACAGGTACAATATGACTGTCATTCTCCACGTTAGTGTGAATGCCCTGAGATGTAACTTCCTGGACTACATGTACAGGGACATGCAAAACTCTACGATCTTGTAGCCCAGGCAGGTATCGCCCTAGCCCTGAGAAGCATTCTGCATTAGTCCAGACTGATGACACAGTAGAACAACAGAATTATTCATGTCAACAGTTGCCTATGCTTCTGGTGTCATTCCAAGGGTATCCAGTATCTGCTTTGAATGACATGGTCGACAAACCACAATGCTTTGCCACAGATGTCCTGCACCTGTTGGCCCTGGGATTATGGGTAACATCTCAGGCTCTTGCTGCTCCTATACTGCCTGTTTTAGACACATTTCAGACACATATTCACTACCAGAACAGGTACAGGCAAGCAAAACCTGAGGGTATTGTCACTCAATGCTTGACATCTTCATCTCAAATGCACTCATCCGAGGCACTCCTTATAATGGACTACTTCGATGTCTCTGCAGTGACTGTGACCTGCTTCTAGACTCCAGAGAACACCCCTGCACTGACAAGCTATTACACAGACCACACCTTTCAGTCATGTAACCAGGACCAGAACACCCACGGCAGAGGTGTGTCCATATTTCACAGGGATGTACACACCTCCATGCTGGTTGCTTAGCACGATGCATCAGAGGCAATCCAAGTGCAACTAACTGTGGCCAGAACTGCTATACAAATTGTAGATTGCTATGGATTCCACACCATACCCCACGGCTAACGGCCCTCATTTCTTGGTGTACTGGAAAGTAGGGTTCAAACAGGAACTACTGATGTGACACTGACACTACCCCACACCTAACTGTGATACCTACTCATGTACCGACACATTAGGCCAACATTTTTGTGGGTTAATAAACACCATTCGGGTGGATTAACCTATACACACCACCACCAAGGCCAACAATATCGTAGACCTGGACATTACCAACATGTGTGACTGGTGTTACACACCTGGGGTATCCCCTCGTTGGTCAGTTCCGAATGTATGCTAATCACCCTTGTTATCCACATCTCGGCACCACACCCTTCACGGAAAACACAGTACAATATTTCTACAAAGCCAACTTCACACTTTGTATGACAGAAGTAGTAAACGCCATGACACCTGTGCAGATGGACAATATAGTTACAAATACAGGAACATTCCCAACTGAACTTCATTAGCACTTACACGACTGCATGGATAATGCTATCCCAAACAGAGCCATGACAGTACCCACCACATAACTGACACCCCTCTGTGGGTCCACTGCCATGGAAATACTGCACGACAGAAGGAGACAGTTGAAAAGTAGGGTACACTCCCATGGGTGGGGTAGCTCCCTAGTCAGCCTCAGTAGGATTCTGGGATCCCTTTTTACATCCTCCAACACTAGCTATGTAAACATTACTGCGACACATTCAAAGGACTACCACTAAGTGTTATGGAGGTATGTCACTACTCTCGATGGCAATACCCACATCTGCTCTGACATGCAACGGTTAGCCAGAAACATTACAGAACCGACTGATATTGGCAACAACTTGGCAGCTAACTTTACACCCCTCTCACACCCTAAAGGGCCCACATCTATAGTGGATCAATGCAGAGTCCCTGCGGTCACAACTATGCCATTCAGATCTGCTCTCTCTAAAGCCTGGAACACACACTCCATGTGACCATACAACATCCCAGGCTGCGATTTACACAAACCTCAGAATGACATGGCTCCCCACTTGGGCACCAGATTCACTAATAGCCTTGTATCAGGCATTGTGGAGCCTGAATGGCACACAGCAACAATTATCACACTCCACAGATTTGGCGCCACAATGGACCAGGGGTACTATTGCCCTATACGCCTGACTAGACTGTTCTGCAAGTCTATTGAGGACATCATTATGGAAGTCATTCACAGAGACATTGTTGGTCTCCAAACCTTTGATACCATCCAGGTTGGATTTGTTAGGGCCACACCATGTCTCCTACACCTGGTGGAGTCCTGTGAGACAGTTACCAAGGTAGTAGATGATGGTAAGGGGGTCCACACAGCCTACCTTGTCCTCTTATTGGCTTTCAACACCGTTCACCATTCTGGTATTGTCAATATACACATCCACTTGCACAGCGACCCATACGTCTTGAGATGTTATGCAAAGTGTCTCATGGACAGGACACACGAGGTGAGGGTAGCATACCGGAGTTCCTACTGTACATCAGTTACAATTGGAATACCCGAGTCCACGGTCATAGGGACCCTCATGTTCGTTATATGCTTCACTGAGGTACAGTCTAGCACAGAAAGACTTTCCCTGAATAGATTTCCAGACAACTGCAAACTAGGGGCCATGATTGATTCACCAACTAATATACACACCCTCCATACAGATATCACTGTGACGGATACCTGGTGTCAGTAACATGGCCTCAAGCAGGATGGCAATCCCCTTTGGATTACAACAATCAACCTGTGACTATCACATAGGTGGTAGTCCCCTACATACATAAGACATTATAAGGGATCTTAGTACACACATAGATAACACCCACTCCTTTGATAACCTTATTGCCAAGGGGGCATGGATATCCTTCTACATGGCCACCCTAATCTGTAATGGTTTGTAGCCAGAACAAAGGCTGCCATCGTACCTCTATACTCCTGACTTATGAAACACATTCAGGGGTACAACACCCCCTTTGGGGTGTACCTTACGGGACAGCAATGGCTTTAAATACCACAACATTAACGCACCAATAGTATTACTCACCTCCAAAGGATGACGTATGCAGCACAACTACTGAAACTCCAACTATAGTCATTTGCATACTGCATACTCAGAGGTGACTTTTGCTGAACATACAAGGCCCATGTTCACACCAATATTGATGGATATGCTCCACATAAGCAACATAAGCAAAAGCCACTGAGAGCGACATGCTCTGGGATATGTACCCAAATGCAATGATGAGTAGCATGTGCTGGAGGGATACATTCATGAAACAGGCACTCACCATGCTTTGGAACATGATTCCTATGTACATCAGGCAGGGACACTCACTAGCACTCTTCATGAGATACCTCGATGGGTGGATGGGGAACAGACATGTACGCCAGGGATTACTGCAGTGGCTGTACTGTACACAGGTGCAGGAAAGAAATGGCTGTGCTGTTCACAGGCACAGGACACTAACCTAGGGAGGTACTGCCAGTGACAACACTGTATTAGGGCTTACAAATGGACTTGGACAGACAGCATAGTACCTAACTATAAACCTATGAAGCTATTACATGTCCTTTGTGCATGGATAATTGAGTATCTCTTCAATTTCAATTAGCTATCATGCTGTTACACTGTCTGGTGAATACAAGACATATGTATCCTGTTATTGTGTATTGTACAGTCCAATAACCATACCTTATGTTTGCATAATATACCAGTCATGCTATGTAAAATATTTGACTTATCTACCTACAATACTGTACTTTTCACATATCTGAAACCATATCCCATAATGCAAAGCATAATTGCACAGCAGGACCACCTTAGGAATGTTATTCTCATTATACACCCATACATATGCCTACTGTTACAGTATATCAACATAAACTATCCCCTGTTATGGCACGTACTTGTTGGACAAACACTACCACCAAAAGTGGCTGGAGTGGAATTGTTATGTTTAAAGCCCTTATGTAGCATCCCTTGTGGTGTCCGAGGTGTTTACCTTGTGGGCCACAGCAGTACACACAATTTCTACAAGTGTTACTATGCTCAACAAGACATCACTACATAATACCTTTTCCCACTGTCTGCATTGCATACACTTTCATTAATACAGAACAGGCACTACATACACTAACATACTGAGTTTTCTACATACCTTCTTAGTGGTCCGAGTGTATGATAATATGTGTGTTACTCCTTTCTTCTTTAAATGATTTAATGGTATGAGCATACGGTTTGAATGTATGGCAAGCCATCATTTTATACGTGGATACCTGTAACATGTGGTATCCTGCCACCGATTGGTGTTCCAGATTAAATTATTACATGCACATCAGCTGTGCAGCTACTCCATTGGCCAATTACATGGAAACAGTGGTGTATAATTGAATACTCCACTTGGGCGTTGTCCTTTTGCCCTACCTTCGAGGGAGACGGTCTGGATGTATTGTATTGTGATGAATTGCAACAGCTATATGGAGAGACACAGATACTTTGAATTCATGTCCCCTGTGGATTGTGTGTGACGGCTAGAGTAAATAGTTCTACATGTGAGTTATCTCAACCATCTGATACGAGACTATTGCAAACAAAACCTGTAACATCGGCATCTGTTCTATTGTACAACAGCAACGATTTCATATGGTGCCATTACAAGTCTGTCTCTTACAAGGTATGTTAACACTTCTGCAGATGTCATTGAATGAGTGGATGTTTGTGATGTTATTACAGTCTGTCTTGCAATTGTTTCAGGTGTGGGGCAGATGTAGGTGGGTGTACATAGCAGATAAAGGTTTGTGGGGACTGCATTTATACATATTCCATATGTGTGTGGGGGCCCCTTCCCTAATTGAAGACCTGCCATTTAGTAGACAAATACTATGGTTATTGCAGGCTTATTCATTAAACCATTGTTAATTGGTTCCTATATAGCATGCAGGTGATGTTGATCCTTCAACCCCTCCGAAATACATCGATATGTACTGAACTGTTGCTACATGAAAGCTGTCTTGTGTATTTCTGTCACAAATATTTGCACTCATTGCAGTTGTGTTGGTGACTCCAACTCTTCGGCTTTGGTTGCCACCTTTTCAATTGGCCATATTGGGACATTTGCAGGGCACGCATTAGGGTTTAGAGGCCAACACAAACCCACTCTCAGTACAAAGGATAGAACTTAAATTAAACCTTATTCTTGTAGCATTTTAGCTGCTTATTATGTTTCTTGTACAATTTACATATTTGAGAGACGGACATAACTATTTCATGCAACTATTACTTAATATATGGGACATCAGTATGTCCTACAATCTCGGTACATTTGCCCTTTTTAATATTTGTTGTCTGGACACAACTGGCCAAAGAGGGACTGTCCCTCTCAAAATGGGACATGTGGCAACCATATGCCTAAGGCCGGCTATGACCACAATTACTGTAATAATCTATCTCCGAGTTAGCACGAACCGACACATGATGCAAACACACACACACACACACACACACACACACACACACACACACACACACACACACACACACACACACACATTACAGTCCCACAGAAACACACACCGCACTCTCAAGACGCACTTACACACACTACAGCAATCGGAACCACACTTAAACACAGTACCTACCTGGACCGCAGCACTGGCAGCAATAACTAAATGTCCCTTAACATTGTGATAATATTACTCGCGGTTATCCTGTTCCGGTACTGTGGTCTTTCGGTCTTTAAGCCTCGTGATTACGCGTGTCGGTATGTAAAGCATTCAGTAGTTGGCAGTATCCTATTCATTTGTACCTCCATGGTTGTGTACATGTCGTTAACCTGTCTATATATTCGCAGATATATGTATTTCCGTATATATTCACATACATCTCTCTATCACCCTTTCTCTCCCTATTTTATATATATATATATATATATATATATATATATATATATATATATATATATACATGCGTGAATGGGCATACCTTCGTTGAAGGTTGTGCATCAGGCCTGGCAAGCCGGTACGTAAAAATCAACTGCCAATCATTAGCGGACCGTAGTTCTGCTGTGGCAACCCCTAACTGGGAAAAGTCGAAAGTCACAAACAAACAAACAAACAAAGACAGGGAGAAGGAGAGAGAGTGTACACACCTTTCATTGGGTACATGGTGGTGTATTCTGTTTGCTGAACCCTGCCCTTTTGTGTTCTAACCTGTCACAATACACACCTGCCGTTGGTACATCTCGGGTAGCTTAGTGGTAGGTGCTTGTGTACCTGGTTGTGTGTTCTACTCCTGCCAGTGGTCGTTTTAACTCTCAGAGCAGACACTGTTAGTACATAGGTGAATAATGCTGGTTTCACCTGTTCTGAACATCCTTGACCGTGATCTGCGTGGAATTCAGCAAAGCCTAGACCTGTTTTGCGCATATCCGTGTAGTCCCATTTAAATGACGCTTACCATCACTTTCCACCGCATAAACCCGCTAACACATGCTCTAATGACCTACATCCAACATCCATTATTCGTGCCATCGGGATTACGTAACGGACCTTGCAGGACATGGAACCGGTTACATACACAACACAGTCAGTGGCTTTACCACTTGGTCATCAGGTGTTTGTACAGGTGTTAATGGTGTTTTGTATGTGAACTGTACTATGGCTGTTCCTCCATACTGCAGTCAAATGTGTAACTCAGTTAGTTTACATATGGATGATACCATTTCATGGTATGTCCAAGTGATGTTTAATGGATGTGCTCCAGCATTAGGAATCTATGTCAGAGTGAGCCACACACTGTAATGTGCTACACCTTGACACAACCATAACTGGAGAATGCTGGGGTGGTGGATACCTGTCATGGGTACTCCCCATGCTTTGGCACTACATCCCTAATTACATTATATGGAGGCCCTCATTAACACACCGGGGAATCCATGCAGAGTAGGTGGGGAACACTGGTTACACACGTGGATCCCGCAATTGTCTCTGCTCCACAGAGGGATAATTGGTTGACCGATGGGGTGGCGATAGCAGACACATTTTGCCTAGGCTGCTGAATGGCCTCTGACAATCGGGCATGTACCTACCGATGCACCTAGGAACCTATACATACAGTATCAACATATGCTGTTAGCTTCATTTACTGTTCAGGTGTTGACTTTCCTTGTTCCAATAGCTGTTGTGTGTGCAATATTTGAGGGCTGCCTATGTAGGATTCACACAGTAGGCCACATATACATTACAATTTGCAGGTGGTCATGTGTGTGTGCCATTCATTTTACTGTGTGTGCAGGTGGAGAAGTGTGTCAGTCCATAGGGGCCTACACTGTTAGTGTATGTGCTATACATTCCCTCTTGCCAAGGTGTGGGCATATTGGGCACACCTCCGTCTGCCTACTGGGGCTGGCACAGGTTGTTCGTGGTCTAAATCCCTCTGTGCCTGTGATGGCCTTGGGAATTGCAGTGGGCTGTGAGGGCCTTCACCATTATGTCCCTGCTGTTTCCGCAGGATCATATTATGTAGCATGGCACATACTATGAAGATGTGGGCACACGTGCCTGGAGAGTACTGCAAGGCTCCACCAGATATGTCCAAGCAATGGAACTGTGATTTGCATTGCTCCAATGTGCTTACATCAGCAGTGGCTTCACCCCACTGCTGATGTCATGTATTCCTCCAGACCACTCCTCGTTGTTGTAGCACTATGCCGTATTGTACATCCTTAGGCTGGCGGGACATTTGCGATTCACTATTGCTTGCCTCATTTGCATGGCATTGACTACTAATTCATAGTTATCACGCCAAACACTGTCGCAGTCCCTTAGCAACTCTTACAGCTTGGTTGTGGTGTAGCATGCATATCATTGACTATTATGGTGAAATCATGATTTGTGTTACATTGCTATTTTATGACATTTGTATATATTTTCCTTGTGTTCCCATTTGTGCACACATGCCCTATGGTTGTAATTTGCATTACTGTGGCCATGACATTAAATGTTATTTTGTATGTGTTGTGCATCTTTTCTTATGCCATTGGCTGTATATTTAGCGAGTGGCGTATGTTAACTTTGTAATACATGAGTCTGATCCGCTTCCAACATGTTCTGTTTGTCAACATGTAAACCATTTTTTTTTGGTTTACATTTCTGTAGGCTTACGCTACACCTACGCCACTTCATGAATCGCTATGTACCTTCATTTGCATGCTGCAGTACTGTGCATGGGGTGATTTGCATACCTACGCCGGGAGCTGCGCAGATCTGGCGTACGCTGGTAGTGCACGTGGAATTGGATCGTACCTGAATGGCTCGGTGGCATATTTGGCGTTATGCCACCTACGCTATGCCTGCACCTGGCGCAAGCTTCATGAATCCCGGGGTTGGTGTCTGATAGGCATTTCCCCTTGTTTCACCTTCTTCACTCTTATACTTTTCTGAGTCTTGGTGGCAGACAGCCTTTATTTACATTATTTATTGATTTATTGACATTTGTTTACTGGGAAAGTCAAACTGGGCCAAACTGTACCCATTTTCAGTTGAGGTCCTGGGAGAAGAACTTCAGATACAAAAATTATATTACATAAAGAAAAACAATAAGAACAGAAGTTTACCATCATAACTATATTAAAAAAAACCCACAAGTGTCATGCATATGTAGAAAATAACAAGAAAACAGACTGCATTTTATGAAAGTTCACAGTATTTCTAAGCATATTTATAAACAAGGAACAGGGTATGTTTTATTAAATCATACAAGTCCTCTCCCATGGCCACTCACTTTCCAACATAGCTATTCACTTTCCTCTTCTGTATCAGCATGCATCCCTCCAATTCCTTAATTAGCTTAGGTGTGAGAGAGGCTAATCTCTTTCTCTTGCACTCATCCAGTTCTCACAATCACCACTACATTATCTTCTTCTGCCTATGTGAGAGATAGGCAGCTCTATGCATTCAGCCATCTCAACTCCCGTCCTTACTTTTGCTATATTAAGCCTTTACCTTTTCTCTCCAGATATGCCTCTCAATCCTCTTGATCTTTCTTTCTTTCAATTTATAGGTGGTTGCAAAACTGACTTTCTGGTAATCAGTGTATGTTCTTCACATGTCTTACATGCTTACCGCACCCTTCATGTCAAAGCCGAACTTTGGCCTGCTACAACCTTCTGTTCACATACTGCTTAATATCAAGTGACACCCAGACTACCCAAACCTCTGATCTCTACAGTGCACCCTCTCACTTCCTCATGTTCTCACCTCATCATTCTTCCAATCTCTCTACAGTGCACCCTCTCACTTCCTCATATTCGCACCTCTTCATCCGTCCGATCTCTCTGTAGTGCACACTTTCACTTCCTCATGTTCTCTCCTCATCATCCCGCTAATCTCTCTACAGTTCGCCCTCTCATTTCCTCCTGTTCTTTCCTCATTATCTTAATCACCATTCTCTTTATCATAGCCACTTTTCCTTACTTTCTTTCCCCCATAGTGACCGAAAACAAAGCTGACCCACAACACTAGCCTATAAAACCCACCTCACTCAATGTAGAATATAATTAAATTGTTAACCTTCATAACTAGAAAACCTTATTAGAGTATAACAAAACTGTTAACTTTCATAAATAGTTAAGCAATAACACACGCCTGGGTGTGGGTAATGCTGGATTTACCCACAGTTGGTGTGGTTTGGTCATAAGGGCGAAGCCCGAGTGGCCAAACAAAGACAACCGTGGGTAAATCCAGCAATAACCCACATCCAGTGGGTTATTGCTATTATACAATGACATTTAAGAAAAAAAATACTTACTTTTCTTAAATAATGGCATTGTATAATGCCTCCATGCTGCCCTTCCGCAGCTGTCTGGTATTCTGCGGCAGTTCTGATGTACTGCGCATGCATATGCTTACGCAGTACATCAGAGCTGTGGGTGGAAGCAACAGAGAAAGCAAGATCTCCGTTGCTTTTTAGAAACTGTCTCACTATGTTAAAGGAGTTTAACATAGCGAGACAACTTTAAAAAAAGCAATGGAGATCTTCCTTTCTCCGTTGCTTTTTTTAAAGCTATCTCACTATTTTAAATGGGTTTAACATAGAGAGATAGATTTTAAAAAAAAAAGCAACAGAGAAAGGAAGATCTCCGTTGATTTTTTTAAAGCTGTTTCGCTATGCTAAACTCTTTTAACATAGCGAGACAGTTTCTAAAAAGCAACGGAGATCTGGGCGACCGGACCTTTTTCCATTAGTATAAGTCTGATTTACAACATGCACGCTGACGAATCAGCGTACATGTTTTGGAATAGTAATGGAGGGTCGTTGTATAATAAGCATTATATTACCCAAATACACCTCCTGTACAACAAGGCTTCCCTACTGAAAAAACATACAAAAAAGACAGAAACTAATTATCCTTTTCTTCTTTAGACAAAAAATCTTAATTTCATGGGACATGAAACTCAACCCAGGTCCATTTTCCCAATCTAACATCCTTTAGACCCTTTTCCTAATTCCAACCAGCATTCAAGTTAATAAGTACTTAATCACTTCTGTTAATGCAGAAAGTATAACCAGTAAATGGACTTTACAAGAGCTCAAACATGGTCCAAAGATAATGTCTGCTCCTCACCTTTGATTCACAACAATTACTTTCTTTTGTGAGATCATAGGCCAGGACGCAGAGTAGGTAGTTTTGTGATGCTATTGCTCAAATGTAATCAATCCTCATTTATAGAATAACGAATGGCAAACTCCAGAGATGATAGAATGGCTACTGAATTACTGGTCATATCACCTTGGGAGGGCGCACTCATCTCCATATTGGGGCTATTTACATACCCATAACATCTATTACAACTATACAACAATCTCTTCTTTCCATATTCCCAAAGGTATTCCCAATAATTACATTACAATTGGCAGCTTCAACTATAATGCTGTAGGCCCAGATAAATGTCATCTCCTTAGAATGTTAGCCTCTTTTAACCTTGAACAGTTAATCTTGCAGTCTAGCAGATCCAACATCCTAACGGGAAACATTGACTCTTTTCTTACTACTAACTAGCATTGCACACAGATGCAAACACTCTTGCAGTTTGTCAAATGACATTAGTGACCACTTCCCTTTTGTTTTCCTCTGAGCTTTCAGAACTAAAAAAGGCCCACCATCAATTGTATCAGGCAGATGTTTTCCCCAATGAAAATAACTGAAATGAGCAATCTACTTATTAATATGATTGGACCCCTCTGTACTCCCAAACAGACCCTGACAGCACTCTGAACTACCTCATAAATACCCTACTACACATCTAAGATTCTCTGTTTCTGCTATCTAGAAGATAACATAGAGCCAAAAATTGCCACTGGATGGATGAAAGTATCAATCTAAAAATTAAGCAGACAGACTCTGCTTGGAAAGCTTGAAAGGCTAACCTCAACAATCCTACACTCTGCCAAAAATAAAAATGTCCACTAATTGTTTTAAAGCCAAATACTTAAGACACAGACAATAAACATAAACCTCCTTGCACAAATTTTCCTGCAGAAAATAAAACAACTTACAGGGAAAGTCAGACACCTCTATCTATCATAACATAGCATCAACTCTCAGTTATACTCCAATCTTACCACTAATTTTAAAGACTTTCTTCTAACATCAGTTGATAGCATAACAAATATGCCCTCTTTCTCCATCAAATCACATTATAAACAAAGTAAATAACCCTCTTGAATTTTACAACCTTGTAGCATACTCAGGCAGTTTTGATTTCAAAGCTGTTTCAGCTAAGCAAACCAAAGACTGACTACTGAAATTAAAAAGGCCAAATTCCAAATTTAGCAAACTGTACCCTACTTTCGTGACACTGACAGTCAGAAAGATTGCCAGCCCACTGACAACCATATACCATCTTTTACTCACCACAGGGTTAGCCTTCAAAACTCACCACAGGGTTAGCCTTCAAATTCTCCTTTATCATACCGCTCCCTAAAGTGCCTTTACCCACTAAAAGTAGGATTTCAGGGCCATCTCCAACCAATACCCACTTATTAAAATCTTTGAAAAGCTCCTATGCCAGCAAATTCTAACACACATGAATAGCTATGGTCTTTTGTGTGACCAAATAGACAGATTTAGAAATGCATTTGGCACCCATCTGCTTTGCTGTCAGCAGCTAGCACCATATATAGCAATATGAGTAGTGAGCTAATCTCTGCTGGCATCTTCACTGATATGATCCATGCCTTTGAGACTATCAACAAATGTTACTTCTTCAAAAGCTTTACAGACTCCGGGTTTGATTCTGAAACATTATTGTGAGATGTATATGAGGTGTACACCTTGCAGTAACCATTTCATATTTTGAGACTGCTCTACCATGGTGTTTTAGTACAATGACATGTAGCACCATGGAGTGCTGTCTCTGTGCCATGTCAAATACCAATGAGACATTTCAGTGGAGAAATATATGTTAATTAGCTATGTGGTCTGTCCCAGAAATGCTTGTTGTAAGGTAAATATGCAGCCAAGCGATTCAAACTCAAATCTGTGTTGTTAATTAGTGAAATAAACTTGTTATCCCAACAAACTGTAAACTGTCACAGTCCCAAGCAATTCTGATATAATATTACTAGACAACTGAAATTTGTGAAGTTGGCTAAGCCAAATCCTCTCTCACCTGCTAGTTCTCAGGAAGTCGTCATGCCATTAGCCTGGTTTGGGCACATTCTTTACCTGCTACTGCTTCTGACGCTTCATTGGCTGATACTCTGGGCCATTCAATGGTGACCACTCCTCTTAGCCTTGTACTTTGTTCTTCTTCCTTTGTCCAGAAGGTGCTTAAAATGTGTAAACCATCCTCTCAGAGGTGACAGACTTAGTCCTAAATAGTTAAAGTTTGCTGTGATTTAATTGTATAGCTCATGCCTATTCTCATCACTTGTTGTATCAGTATCTCACATGCACCTAACTGTTGGAATTCACTGAGTTTTCTTGCACTCGTCAAAGAAATAGCTCTTCTAATGCTCTTTCTAATTTCCTCCCTATCATATAAATTTTCACCTTAACATAACTGCTTAAAAACAGCATACATAGGCAGATTCTCCTGTATCTTACAGCAGCACTTCCTAACATAGTCTCTGACCTAGCTTTCTAACAGGGACAACAATCTTAATTTTTTTCATGATCTGTCTAAAGCTTGTTGTACTTTCCAACTATTTTAATGTTGGTTCCATATGATTCACTAGAAGGATACATTATCAGCATCACAGATGGATCCTTTAGTAATCCCACAGTTTTCGGTTTTTCAAATTCTCCTTTTCTTGGTATACGTCAATTAAATGTCTGTCTGTTACAGCTTGATCAGACTCAAATTATGTTGATGATTCAGCTGGGTTTTGCTCAGCATACTTTTTCTCCAGGATTTCTTCACTTCTTCAAACTACTTTTACCATGATCCAGAACTGGGTAGTAAAACTCTGACCTCTCCTTTATTAAACCAGAGTCACGCCTTCCAGATGTTCCACCCGCTCACAGGGAGGCTGCATCTTTAGAGGTTTCAAAGCTGCTACAAAAATGAGCCATCGAGCCGGTCCCCCCAGATCAATCTGGATCAGGCATCTACTCCAGGTCAGGTTCTTTTTAGTGCCAAAGAAGACTGAGGACCTCAGGCCCATTCTGGACCTGTCTATCCTCAACCTGCCGGTAGTATGTTTACTCAGGGCATTGTTCAATATTTAATCCTCTAACTGCTTGCAGCTATTAAGTGTATACAAAAACTCTTGGCTACTCGTAGAATACTACTAGGAGTTACACTAGATCATTACTTACAATTTATATTTATTTTTAAGCCCTTTCTTTTGCTTAGAAAGGACTACTTTATAACTATTCTTTAAAACATAATCAATTATTTTTAAAGTAAAACCAACCACATAATATAATGCATACATTGAAATCTTAATTATCCACATTGTTTAAAAACATACACGAAACAAAAATAATACAAATATATGTAAATATTAAACATATACAAAAATATATGTTAAAATATTAAAAATATTCAACTTATACAAATCATTAACTGTCAGAATTTAGCTGATCTCAATCTCAAAACAATAGCTATTGAAATATAGTCATTCAGTCTTTTTTTCTGAGTGGCATTAAGTGTTAATTGCCATATTAATTCCCGTTATTCCAATCTGCTCTTCCAAGA
>NC_056725.1:489372899-489415399 GCF_019279795.1 Protopterus annectens | reverse complement strand
TTTCCCGAATGGTATGATGATACATTTTTTTACATTTAGCTGGAGGCCATAACTTCGGCACCAGTCATTAGTTGCTGTGAGACCCTCTTGCAGTATGTTAACATCATTTGGGGAGACAATGACAGCAGCCAACTTACATTCGTCCACAAACTAGGTCAGCCACAGGCCTTTTGTCTTTGTCTGGTCCTCTGAGAAATAGATGCCAAACAGTAGGGGTCCCAGGACAGATTCCTGGGGAACTCCAACAGTGACAGGTCTGCTGTCAGAGGTGCAGGTGTCTATTTTGACTTTGAGGGTCCTGTTGGTGAGCCAGTTGGCCACCCACCTGATGAGATAGGGATTTATTCCAAGTTGTATTAGCTTTTCGATGATGCCCGAGTGGGGGATTGTGTCAAAGGCCTTAGCCAAATCAAGGTAAGCTGTATGTACTGACTTTCATTCATCCAGGGCCTTAGTGACAGTCTCAAAGAAGTCAACCAGGTTCAACAGGCAAGATCTGCCCTTGACAAATCCAAACTGGGTGGGGTTAAGTGCTTGGAGATTGCCTATGTTCTGGTTTATGAGAGCCATAATAATGTGCTCCATGGCTTTACAGCTCAGACTTGTCAACTAGTGGGTCGATAGTTTCCATGGTCAGTAGTGGCACCACCTTTATGCAAGGGGATGACAATGGCAGTTCTCCACTCTGCTGGAATGAGGCCAGTACTTTGGCTGTGGTTGAATAGGGTGCTCAATGGCGAAGCTAGTTCATGCTGGAGGTGGTACAGAATACATCCTGGGATACTATCAGGTCCCATCGAAGCTGTGGTCTTTGCCTTGGATAGGGCCTGTAAAACTTGATCTATGGAGGCGTGAGGTGAGGGACAAGTATCGGGGATGTCGAAAGTGCCTTTGGGGAGGGACAGTAGGGTGAAGTTTACACTGAACCTATCTGCTAGCAGGTTGGCTAAGTCAACAGGATCAGTGTAAGTGATACTGTTAAGTACTAATTCTGAACAAACCTGGGCTTTGCCATGGAGGTTCCTGACATAACTGAAGAAGACTTTATGGTTTCAGTTTGTTATGGAGGCTAGTTTCGATTCAAAACTGGCCTTGGAGGTTTTCACTAGTGATCTAATTTGATTGTTGAAGCTAAGGAGGGAGTTTTTCCAATTTTTAATTTGTTCCCTTTTACTCTTGGACAACAGTTTCTTCCTTTTGTTGTAAAGCCTGTTGATAGAGGATGTCCAGCAAACAGGTTTTTGCTTCATTGAGGAGCAGGTTTTAGTTCTATTGGGTATGACTGAGTCCATGCAGTTGTACAGATGCTTGTATACTGTGTTGGCATACTGTTCAGCATAGCTGTCTGCATCCTCTGAGGGTGGCAGTGGTGTGAAGCCACAGATACCCTACCTTAGGAGGTTGTAGTCAGCTTTCGAGAAGTTTTTTAGCTTGATTATGGCTGGGGGGGGGGGGTGTTGGGTGAGAGAGAAACTTCGAATGAGACAGTCTGATGACCTGATCTCAGCAGGGAAGATCATACTATGAGAGTGGTGCAGCGGTCAACCATGTTGGTAAGAACCAAGTCCAGAATGTTATATCCCCTTGAGGGGATGAGATGAGCTGTTCTACTGCATTAGTACTGATGAAATCAAGGAATCATTGACAGAGTGCATTAGTGCAAGAATAGTTCACCCAGTCTATGGTGGGGTAGTTGAAGTCACCAAGGATCAGGGTGTTAGGGGGTACCTTGATGGAGTCAAGTAGATCCAGGTAAGATGAGTGGGTGTCCTGAGTCATGGAGGGGTTCTATAGCTAGCTGTAACTTGGATGGATGTCTTGCCAACTGTCAGTTGTACCCGGAGTAGTGCCAGTGCATTATCTTGGCAAACCAGTCTGGAGGTATGCTTGTCCTTAAAGAAGATAAAGACACCACCACCCTTAGTCTTCCTGACCTCATTTTGGGGTCAGAATGTGTGGAATGAGGTATAGCCTGGTAAGGCATGGGTGCTCTCTGCACCACTGAACCAAGTTTCCATGACCACATGGACATCAGCATCTTCCAGTGCAAGGAGGGCCTCCAATGATTCTATTTTCAGGTTAAGGATGCTAGCATTAACCAGCATGACCTTCAATTTGCTTTTTGACATATCTTTTAAGTTGGAAGGTTTGTCATTGGGACATTGCCTAAAAAAGGCACAATGGGGGAGACGAGAGCCTTGGCCAGGATCTGGAAACCCAGTTGTGACAGGTGAAGGCTATCTCTGGCAAAGCATCGAGGCTTGTCAACAATGTCATCCCAGGCAGACAGATACTGGATCCCCTTGGAATGATGCCAGAAGCTAAGCCAATTGTTGAAGTCAATCATTTTTTTGTTGGTGTTGTGGTATCATTCTTGGTGAAGGTAGGATGTTGCTTAGGGCTAGGGTCATACCTACCTGGAACACATGCTCTCAGGCTTCAATCATGTCTCTCTTCATATAGTCCGGGGAGGTATATCTCAAGTCATTCGCACCAACATGTACAATGACAGAGTCATACTTGTACTTGTTGTGGAGAGACTTAAGTACATGCATGATATGGTGGATTCTGGCACCAGACAGACAACTGACCATGACCGTCTCCTTGTCGAGCCTGGTGAGGGAGACACTGGTGTGTCTCACAACTGAGTCACCAATGACTAGTCTGTTTGGTTTATTGTTTTGTCTTGTGTGCTGTAATGGTTTATTGTTTTGCCTTATGGGCTGTGTTTGTGAGACACTGGTGTGTTTTCTGCTTTGTGTGATGTGTTTAGTGTTGTGTATGGAATGTTTGTGAGTGTGATTTGGATGTCTCTGCTGTTTAGGTAAGGTTTTATTGAGGACCTTTGCATAGGTGTGTGTGTTGGGCTGGGCTGTGTAATGTGAGTGGTGTGGTGTTTGTGCTGGCAATCTCCTCTTTGTCAGGATTACTAACTGCGGCATGAGAGAGCATGGACTCCAGGTTACTGATGTACATGCATTTCTCGCAGATGGAAAAATTATGTGCTAGGAGAAGAGGGTTGTCAATAAACATGAGGCAGTTGCTACATTGTCTCAGTATGCCCATGTCAACTAGGCTGCCAGGAGAAAGTGATGGGAATTGTCCAGACATAGTGTTCTGAATGCTTGGGTGGACTTACAGCGAGAGGGTTTTGATAAGGGTTTGTTCACAAGAGTGTAGACCATAAAAATCTTCTTAAATGTAAAGTAAATGGCCTGAAGCACAAGTGCTAAGATCAAAGCTAAAACAAAACTGAAAGTTTGGAACAATTAATCAAGTAATGTGCATGTCTGGAGTAATTGGACAATTTGAATGGACATCAAGCTAAACTCAGAAAGACATCATCATCGGTGTAAGAGAAACATTTTTCATGTTTACTAATTGTGAATAGAGATTGCAGTACATTGAGTATTGGGAAATTAACCCTTTTCCCCAATGTAGTTCAATATCGGAGCTGGTATATAAAATTTGCAAGGGAGTGTGGGGGTGCAGGAAAGCTTGCCCCCCTGCAAAAAATGTTAGAAAAGTTGTATTTTTTTATTTAAGTTATCTGCATTAATATATAGATTTGCTTCTGTGTTTCTCATGATGTCCATTCAAATCCTCCTGTGACTTCCAGGCATGGTCATTAGTTGATTCGCTGTTTCAAACTTGCGGCTTTGTTAACATTTGTAGATGTGAATTTGCGATGTTTTTGTCTCGTCTTTATGAGTTTCAGTGTTATGGTATTTTGATCTACTGAAGTAGATTCATATTTATACATATATTCATCTATATATATATATATATATATATATATATATATATATATATATATATATATATGTATATATGGGTCCCCATCGGATTATGGAAGTTTCAAAACTGTAAACATCATACAGCCGAGACTATATGACTGAAGTTTTGAAACTGGCCCCTCTCAACAGCCCCTGCTAATTAAATATGCCAACACTGAGATCGCACTACAGTGAGGAAAAGGGTAAATTTGCCCTTCTGCACTGTACAGTGATCTCCATTCAAAACGTTCAAAGTTTCAAAACCTCGATCACGTGGTCTCGGCTGTATGATGTTCGAAGTTTTGAAACTTCAGTAATCCGATAGGGACCAAATAGCAACATATTACATATTTATATATATGTGTGCATGTGTGTGTTTGTGTGTGTTACTTTATGTTCCCCCAGGTTTTGTGGCATTATTGACGCAGTTTAAAGAAATACTCTCCTTATGGCCCTTGGCATGCTTTGTAATGTGATACCAGTATCATTTTATATAATATTATATGCATCATGGTTGTAATAAAATACGTGTTGAATTTCTTCTCTTCTTGTTGTCCTCCTTAATTTCTACCCCAGCTTTGTCTTAAGACTTAACACACAATATGTTGCAATAGTCTACTCAGGCAATCAGCTTCTGTAACTGGTCTTTTTGACTTGTAAACAGAAAGAAACTATGCAGCTCAGGTGAATATGTCATATGCACAGGAGTGCCAAAATGGCATAGCGGCTTTCGAATTGAGGAAGATGTCTGTGATGAGGCTGACAGTTCTTTTCTAGGTGGTAGCAAGTAGCTTTGCAGTGGACAAGATGATAAGCATAACTGTGGATTTCCAGTTTATTAAGAAGGATATATATGGGTTACAAACACTGATTATAATACCAGTATTGGCTGCTGACTTCAAATCGAAGGGGGGCTGCAGGAGACAGCTGAATGGGTGGGGCCAATGGGAGGGGTGTGGCCTACTACGAAGGGGAGGAGCTATACTCAAAACCACAAAAACTGTAACTTTAAATACGCTGCCCCGGGTGCCAAACCATCATTATGAGTCCAATCAAGACAAAATGAAGTGTAGAAGAAAAAAATATTTCAATGCATTGGCTATATGACAGCTTACTTAATATCTAGATGGAAACAAAAAGGTTGTGAGGCATGAAAAAATAAATTACTTTTTAAATACATTACTGGAATGCCAGTCAAAATCAAGTACAAGAAAAACAAGCAGCACTCAACTCGCACTTCTCCTTGTACTGCAGTTCTAATTATAATGTATATTCAGCTTTATAAAAAGTACCAAGTAACATTCTGAAAGTAGCAATCTCTGTGATAACCCCACTTGTAAAAATGTTTCTCATCCAAAAAAGGCCTGCTGTCATTCGACAACTATCTACTTGTTTCATTGGGAAAACATGACCAAAGTAAAAACTGAACAGCAAACAAGAAACAAGCTCAAGATACATTGCTTAAAGGATTACTGCACAGGTTAGGGACTACACATGATAGATTGGCATTTTGTTTAGTTTACAGGTAAAGCCTGCAAAGATGACTGCAAATTGCCAACAAATGTAATGAGCTCCTGAAAATACTGTAATCCTGTCCTTTATTACAAATACTGTCATATGCATTTTGATACCCAAGGCTTATACATTATCTAATTATGTAAGTATGTTCTGCATGGCAACAAAAAGGCCTTCAATGTTGGTAATTCTTTAACAGTATGCTTATTAAAGCTTACTTGCATCTTACAATCTCAGACAAGCTTACCTGCTGGTCATGAAAGCATTGCTACTTAAACACAGAGCAAGGGGCACTTTCTGAATAATAAGAAGCATAATCAACAGTATAAAAATATGACAGAAAGCCAGAACATTCTGCAAAATCAAGCAAGGACAGATGAAAAGCCAATGTAGTACTTGTGTCTACCTTGGATGGGGGGGGGGGGATACTCTGCACACTTGCACTGCATAACTGCTCCTTGCCTTGCTTGGACACATCCAGAGTCACTACATGGGGGAGTGGGGTGCAACAAATGTCACAACTTGAAATGTCTCTGGCTGACTGTGATAGCCCTGACACATTTGTCATACCTCTCAACCTCAGAGCAAGAAATCTGGACAAAGCCATATATAGAAGTGGGGCAAAGGCCCAAAAATAAGGACAATATTTAAATATTGCTTTTATAAACATTCTAATAGAATAGTAGGTCTTGCATTAGTATGAATTTTCTGAAGGGTATGAAATCTGAAACTCAAATGTCTCATTATTTTCTAACTTCAATCTTTAATGATTTGCCACTAATTTGCCAGAAAAACACAATGTTACGAAAAATGGACCAAAAATGTGATGCAAAAATATAAAATAGCCACACAGTAGAGCTGGGAACCTGTCAAAGAAGGGACACTTTTTTAATATTAGTACTGTTAGCTCGAGCAGCTTACAAAATAAAAGAATCTGCATGCATTTCTGAAATAAAAGTAATCTATAACTCTGATTATTACAGTTACTTATTAATTGTAAACCCTTCATGTTTTCTTCCAAAATTGCCATTTTGCTGAGGGATTATTAGAGGGAGAGCAACATTATGAGGCAAAACCTGGGACAGTTGAGAGTTTTGGGTATACCTAATTCTATAAAACAATTTATTTGCATGTACCTCTCAACCTGTTAACTCAGGAAATCTGGGCAAGGCCAAATATATTGGGGGGACATACAAACAGTACTAAAAATTGCTCTTGTATAAACTTAGTTGTTAGAATAACAGGTCTTGCTTTAACATACATTTTTCTGAAGGTTATGAAGTCTGAAACTCAATGTCTGTCATTATTTAGCGACTTCATTCCTAAATGATTTGCCAGAAAACCGCACATTTTATGAGGAACAAACCAAAAATAAGAAGCAAAAATCTATTAATTCTGTGAAAATCTGGACAGTTGAGAGGTATAGTTCAGCCATGCTGGGGCTGTGAGTTTGCCATCCTTCACCCTCACAAAATCATGGTCGAATGGAGCCTCCCCCCTGCAGTCATTCCAATGTCCCATTACTTGGCTATTTAGCCCCATTTACCATAAACACTGCAATGCGCATACTGCTTTACTTCTGTAATGATTTGGACTTCATTTGAAAGTTTTATTTTGCATTTTACAGCACAAACACTAAGACATCTGCTAAATAAATCAATGCAGTCTCACAATGAAAATAGACTTGGCATTAAAACTTCTCTGCCCTTGAAACTCACATTCATTGAAACAGTATTGAAATCCACATTCAAAGAAAATACATTTGGGTAGTATAAAGAATAACTTTGGGCTGTTTTCAAATGATAGGCCCCTTGCACACAAAGCATACATGTGTTGTGTGATACACCTTCCTGATTGTATTACATTATATTCCTTGTATAATACAGTACAGTTGTTAGAGGGTGTTTTAAATTTATTGTTTTGAACATTTTTCCAGTAAACAATGAAACAAAATGCATGCACCAATAATGACAAAACTGCCCAGTTAAGAACATTTCCATTATAAAAGTCTACTCAAACGTATACAATCCACCAGTATCAGTAAATATGCACAATCTCTGCAGAAGTAAAAGTCATCTAAATAATTCCACATTAAAGAGGTCTGTAACTAATGAAGAGGTTGCTGCTAGCAAACAACTTTATATTTCATTGTTTAATCTACAAATAAAGTGCCTGTTGCCCCTGAGAAATAAATTGCCTATATTACATTAAAAAATGATAAGCGAGTAATATTTCAATAGGAAATGGATGGCAAACTGAAACAGGTTCATAGTTACTAGGTATCTTTGCCAAAGAGGACATTCTTAGTACGGCAGCATCCACCCCTTCTGTGGGAGTAGAACCCACAGACTTCTGCATCAAAAGCAAGTACATTACCTGTTGTGCTATTTACAATGCAAGAAAACTCAGCATAAGCAGCACTAAACTTCTCTTCCCCTACAACCCTCAGCTTCTTGTAAAATCTACTTGATACTCAACTGTATCTCTCAGCTTTGCAACACAAGAAATCTGGAAAAAGCCAAAATTTATTCAGGGGAGGACAAAAGCCCGAAAACAATGGAAACATTAAACATTGCTTGTATAATCTTGGAAAGTTGCTAGAATAAAATGCTGTGTTACCACCATACATTTTACTGCCCAGTCTTGAACCCAGGCCCCTGTGCAAAACCATCAGAGGAACATACCACTATGCCAAATCAGCAGGTTTATGAACACAGTAGACTGAAACTTAAATGGCTATCATTTAGTGAATTCAGTTCTCACCATAGCTGTCAACCGCTTAGCAGAAAACATCTGTACAAACCTAGTAATGGGCAAATACAGCTCTCAAACATATTCAGTGAATTCAGTTCTCGCCATAGCTCTCAACCTTATCACACAAAACCTGGATGAAGCCAATAATGGGGGAATACAGTCCCAAAAATAGGGACAAATTTCAAATATTTATCTTATAAACTTAGAAAATTGTTAGAATAAAAGCTTGTGTGTTACTATGTACTTTCTGATGCATATGAAGTCTGAAATTCAAATGCTTGTCAATTTTATTTATTTAACATTTGTTAACCAGGAAAGTCTGACTTAGAACAAATGCCAATTTTCTGCAGAGGCTTAGGGAGAACTAATGCAGACACATCTTTGTAACATGTGAGGACACAAGAGCAAACCTACACAAACACAGGGAGGACATGCAGACTCCACAAAGAAAGCACCCCAGCCAAGAATCAAACCAGAGAACCTGTAGCTATGAGACAACAATGCTACCACTGCGCCATAAAATATCTAATGCCTTATGCATTCAGAAACTACAGATTTTATGAGGAACAGAACAGAACAAAATATGAGGCAAATGCCTGCAAAAAATTCACAAATGGTGGTGGGTAGGGAATTCAGGCTCTTGTTACCTGCACTCAAGGTACAGGATTCAAGCCTGATCTCTAACCACCATACTCTCTCTAGCCTCCAGTATAAAGCAACTTGGTCATTTCACACACACACACACACACACACACACACACACACACACACACACACACACACACACACACACACACACACACACACACACACACACACACACACACACACACACACACACACACACACACACACACACACACACACACACACACACACACACACACACACACACACACACACACACACACACACACACACACACACACACACACACACACACCTGATAATAACTTCTGTACAACTCTTCCACCTGATACCTTGCAGCTCTCGACAGCTTTATTTAATTCCCCAGCTTCTTCTTCATGTACAAATCTTCCACCTGATAACCTCGCGGCACCGGAATGCACACTTCCGGTTTCTAGTTGCACTCATTCCAATTCCATGATTGCAGACCTTGCAGTCCAATCCCCTTCCAGCCTATGCAGTTAGCACCGCATAGACTTCTGGGGAATCAGCAGTCTGCTGCCTTCTTCCTGAATCCAGACTAGGAAGGCAGCAGTCTGGATTTTGTTAGATACGATACTTAGTAGGATTGAGGAATGTACCATTGTGTGGTCACAGCTGGGGGGAGCTGCAGTCCTGCAGTCCTATATCACGAGCCACCGTATAATACTGAGACAAGTTGTTATCTCTACAGAAAAGAAAGCCAGAGCTGTATTTAAAAATGTGCATGTTATCCGAGGAAAACAAAAATTTCCTGGCCATCCTGAATTCCACATATACAATGGCATCCATATTAACCAAGCTTACATGTTAAAAATCATGGTTAAAATGGATGAATGCATAGTGTTCTTATTAAAATTGGCCCTGTGGTCATGAAGAATGTTCTTTTTGCTGCAGTACTTTTTAATGTGTATTCCTGTGTATGCATGACTGTTTGACAGTGTCACTGAAATTATACAGGTATCTGTCTGAAACAAAAGTGCTTGAATCATGTTATTTGCAGTGCTGTTCTTCTAGAAAGCCATCTTACTGTTTAGTATTTATAATGTACCTAAGAAAGGAATGTACATGATTTCCCTGTTTTCAAGGGCAGTGCAGCTTCAGAATTGTTTATATACTGTAGCTGGGGGGGGGGGGTACTTGATTTACAACCCCTCATATTAGTGTGTGTGTTTATTGAGTGGGGGCTTGTCACATACAACATATAATTCTTGAATTCTGGACACTTTATGGTCCTGTGACTGCAAATGCATACTTTTACTCACCTGCACACCTTACTAATACCTGCTAACCCTAAGCCTGCCCTTGACCCTAATCCTGGAACTTACCTTAAAAAAATATTTCTGTAATTCTAACACCACACACAACAGTCTCAGACACACACCACAGATACCAACACACAAATCAACACTACATGTATCCCTGTAACTAGACCTAAACCTAACCTTAACATACAAACCATCACACAACATTAAATCTATTCCCTTACTTAACTCTTACCATAACCAGAGCCTATATAAAATTACACACACTCTTAATCTCTAATGCTGAAACTTACAGTAAACCTGAGGGCTTTGGCATTAAGTAAATAAACCCCACTTACTTGTAGAAGCAATCTTACTTTGGAAAAACTCATTCACCAAACCCAACATTTGAGCAATTTTGCAGCTACAGTACAAATTTGATGAAGTAGAAATTTGACTGCTTCACACAGAACTATTGTATCATGCTAACATTTCACTAAAACCATAATTCAGCATGACAAATTCGCAGACAAAAGACTACACGACTAGAGCACTACTTTCTATCATGATGCTGCTGTTATGGAAAATAATATTTTAAGCTATTTGATAACTATCCAAAAATGCATTCAGCAATGTGCATTGATTCAGATTCTATTTCTTTATGCAGCAAAGGTTGTATGAAAAGTTCCAATACACTGTGCACATGCAAAACCGAGGACTGCCTGTGTAAGGGTTTGGGTAATACCTTACAGGAAAAAATGCAGATTTCCCTGTGTCTGTGGTATGCCATGCAGGCAGAGACAAATTCCTCTGACAAAGTACATGACATGTTAAACTTGAAAAAGAAAGTTGGGAGGGCTTTTCTTCTTTTATGTCCATTGCAAGGAAATGGCTGATGCTTCATAACCAAACCAGACTAGAACTATATTCTAGAGAGAAAAGAAACCTAAGGATTAAATAAAACTGCAGGTGAGGGTGGACTTGTATACTATGCGACCTTAAGTGATTGATGAAACAAAATAGTAGTCCTGAAAAGGCTTTCATGCCTAATAGGCTTATCCAGTGCAAATAAAAAATATATAGACAATTACAATCATAAAACATAAAAACATATTCATAACTTTTGTGTTTAATTTTTATAACATTTCTTGCACGTTTTGCTTGGCATAACTTGCTACACATTTAAATATATATATATATATATATATATATATATATATATATATATATATATATATATATATATTTTTTTTTTACAGCTTGTTACACATTTTAATTGTCTGCATATTTTAATAACTGAAATCATGTACAGTGTCACTGAACATATACTCAGGCACACACATAAGTTTATGGAAAAAGCAGTTTGTACTTTTTTAGTCTATCAGCTTTATCAGCTTTGCATTACCAATATCTTTCACCATTTCTATATGAGAATTTATTCCATTCATTTTAAAGTAACTGAAAATGAAAATGATCCTGAATGCTAGCTTTAACTGCCGTGGAAAGTAAAACATTTCTGGCATCATTTACTTTCCCCTTGAAAAAGCATTATTTATATCCCTTTTAAATAAACACCCTGCAATTACTCAGTTTTACTTTCACCTTCAGCCTTTACATTCTTCCTAATTTCTAGCCAATCAGTATTGACGTTTGCAGTCTTATTTGTCCATGTCACATCTCCCATATTTCTCTCTTCTGGTGAACTGAACTTTTTTTATTTAGATGTTACTCATACACAGATCCTCCTAAGTCCCATATCATTTTTGATCAGTCTCCTTCATTTCACATCTGGACACAATACTTCATATTAGGTCTTACACCTTATGTACTGTCAGATGATCTGCTTTTCCATTGAGCCAAATCTCAGGATATACACCTTGGCATATTGTTAGACTTAGAAACCATCCTGAATGTCTCACTTAAATCCAGGTGCATTTGAAATACCTAAATCCTTTTGGGTATATGAAACTTGAGAGCACCTTACCAAAATAACCATCAGTTCCCTGTAACAAAATGTATTACCCTGTGCTTTCTATTCTTAAATTCCAACTTCCACCTTTTGCTAAACATGATCATCTTCTTTTGATCTCTCTGTAGACAATTCCCTGTTCTGTAGCCTTCATGCCACCATTGAATTACCTACATATATTAACATCTTTTTATTATGTTCCATATAAATATTGGAAATAAAGAACCCAGTTCCTCCCATTAACACTATTATTTGTTGACTGATGTACCAGTTACATTATATCCATCCTTGATCTGTTTCAACATCATTTGTGTAACATTCTCCTCCTTACAAAATATTCTTAACATTATTAAAATGCACAAAAGATCAGAATAAAATTGTTTGATGTATACAGGGCTATTCAGGTAATTTTACCGATCATGTCTACTAACACAGCACAGGAGAATGAGGGTGGGGGTTGGGGAACCTTCCCAGAGAGCACTTGTCACTAGTCAAATGATGTCAGTGACTTCAGCTAATGAGAGACAAAGAAGGATAGGATTTATGCCAGTGGCTCTTTAAAACTCCAGGTACAATGACGTATCAGCTAGGTACTTAAAACAGGTGGAGATACAGTGAGGAATACAATATTTGCTATCAACATACACATTTGCAATAATCAGTTGTGCCCACACAAAAATACAGACAACTATTATTCTAAATGTGTTTGTAGGTAAATAGGTATTTACTAAACTTATATCTAAAATAATCATTGAAAGGTATAAGCCAGTATCCCCAGTTACTTACCTCTGTTAAGGAGAGTATTTCACATGGCCGCAGACTGAATCTGAAGACAAATGGACACTCATTACATGTAAATTTAAAAGCAGCCAAGTAATTTCTCTTTTTGATAGCTAAGGGAAGTCTATTCCTGGAACATGGAATGCAGTGTATTAGTACTTTTTTTCACTGTCTGGTACTGTTAATGTGAAAATGGAAGTTTAAGTCTTTTGTGTTGGTTTTACTTGTTCCAAATTGGTTCTCTGGTGGTATAAGTGCTTGAAAAGGGTCTTTGATAGCATAAAAAAGCAATGGAGAAGTCACCATTGAATAACTAATATAGAACACAATGCAAAGAGAGAAGGCTTTTAGTCTTTCAAGGTAGCATTTTTTCCCTAGACCTCCAACTATTTTTGGGAGAAATCTTTGTGGTCTTTCAGGCTGACCAAGATATTTGGAGAGAGATACAGGCAGTATGGGTCATTCTCTTCCGTCATAAGTCTCATAAGGGGATGTGCATTGTGGCATTAAGACTTTTTGGACTAGGACTTTTTGGATGCTGTGAGAGAATGGAATGGTTTTCTAACCACAATTAAGATATCGTGGTCAGAGTAAAGCTCATTATGAACAACCAAACCTGGATCATTAATGACTGTGTTGGCTGTCAAGATGAGTTAGTCTTTATATGATAATAACCTGGGGTGTTATATGGCTTTTAGGAGTGTATGACCATGGTGATAATACACCCCTAAGAGTCGACTCAGTGCTCAGGGATTTGCGTAAGCACATAAACAGTAGCCTTACCTTCGAGCACCACATGGCCGCAGTGGTGAGTAAATCCTTTTATGTTATGCAACTTATAAGTAAGGGCATGGCACCTAAGTCCAAAGCGGTCATTATCTCACTGTACTCCACCCTTATCATACCAATCATAGACTACACTGCTCCCTTCAGTATGTACCTAACCAGGTATATGCAGCAACTAGAGCAACCTCAGAGGTTCCTTAGAAAAAGAATACAAGACATAACAAACTTGCCTTATGCAGAGCGCCTTAAAGCCATTTTCCTCTACTCAGTCTCCTATAGATTGCTAAGGGGTGATCTATGACTGGCTTACAATGCATCTGCAAATCCCACACTTATGAATCTCCTACATATTCGTAAGTCAAAGAGTACTAGAAATACAAGGTCTAGGGACTTGAATTTTGTCTGTGACTTAAACAGAACATGCTAGAGAGACAGATATGTGTCCCAGAGACTGCCCTTCCTGTGGAACAGGCTTCCCATCCATGTAAAGCTGAGTTTGCCTGTTACCCAGTTTAAATACAACCTAGACCAGTGGATGTGGAACAGGAGATTTACACTGGGCCTAGCACCCATGTACCTTATGGGCAGACGTAGCTTATAACTGCCTGGCCCTCAATGTCCTACTTTGATACAGGACATCATTGTTATTTGGGAAAACTTGGCAAGGCTTATAAAGACCTTCCCTCCCCAGGTGGTTAGTCTGGTAGCAATATACAAATACATGAATCTATGAAGAAAGATACCTTAAAGCAATACAGAATATTCAGGGTTTTTTCATGGTTTTTCATAGTGGCAAAATTATTTACAAGGTTGAGTACACAGACAGGAATCACAAAAACATTATACCAAGAAATCAGTGTAAAACAGGTAGATTTTCAACCTGTTCAACCTAAACATATATGCAACAATGGAGTGCAACAAAATAGGGTCTGTATCACAAAATCGAAATGGCTAAACACTGAACGCTGTTTCATCGACTAATAAATAGTGACCTACAACTTACGCGAATGGCCAGATCACCGATTTTTTTTTCCCTAGGGGAAAAAAATCACTTGGCCATATACATGAATTTACCCTTTTCCCCATTGTAGTGTGATCTCGGAGTAGGTATATTTAGTTATGATGTGTGTGTGTAATGTTTGAACTGGTGTGTTGTGTCTGGTTGGCCTGATTTTTTTTCCTAGGGAAAAAAAAATCAGTGATCTGGAAGTTTGTGTAACTTGTAGTTCACTATTTATTGGTTGATAAAACGATGTTTGGTGTTTAGCTATTTCGCTTTTGTGATATAGACCCAACAAAATGTGACACATTGGTCTGTTGTACAAGTAAGGTGCAGATTTTATAGGCTGGTGCAATACATATAGATTTGCTCCCATTTATTTTTTGTCTTGGTAGAACACTCTGTTCCTTTGGAAGCTTTTCCTGACAGACCTAGATTGAAAATGGGCATTCAGTCAGTATATCAGGAACACAGCATTACCTGCTAAAAGCAGAGAGCTTTTGACCTAAAAATACTCACAAGGATTCACCACGCAGTTCTTTGACCTGGCGATAGTTAGGTTCTGTCCTTGAATATAGGCAGCCCTGGACTTCAGGGTTTGAAGACAGACCCTTAGGTCATTAGAATGAGGAAGGCTCTGGCTGTGTGGATGGAGAGTACGTGAGGGTGCAGTGGGGGAGGGTACTAAGATGCCTTTATCCCTACCTGGTTCACTCTGAGGGATGACAGAGCTGAGGGAGGGTTGATAGCCAGTAGACATAGAGGGCTGCAGATATATATATATAAATAAAACAATAACAGACCTCCACAAACACTTAGGGAAGTATTTGTGATGCAACCTAGCTGGATCACTCACAGACATGTCTGAATTTCCTACAGTATATAACTAGATCCCTTCTTCATTCAGAAATCTGATCAGTAGCATGGTCTTTTTTTAAGAGAAAGCACTAATTATAAAGGCATGCAAAGGCAATGTGTAGAGATGGACTATAATGCTGCATTCATAACATAATTAATCTTCCTCATGCATATCAGACTATGCTGCTAGGAAAGTTTTTATTTCCTGCTTTTTCCATTAATGAAACCCATTATGTGATGGAATAAAAGCAAGATTGTTTGCTACATTTTGGAAGCGCTTTCTGTGATTTGCATATTTCTCCTGCACCTTCCTTCCTTTATGAACCCTCTCTTCCTAACAGGCTAGCCTCAGAAACAAGCTCGATCAATCTCATTAAAATATTTATGTAAATAATACTCAGCAATTGTCTGTCATTATTTTCATGATGTGATACTATTGCTGTGCTATTTAAAATATCCATTTTAAATATATATTTTGTATACTGCGATGGTATTCATTACTTGAATAAGTATATGTAGCCTCTCATTCTAATTGTTTTGTGTCCTTGTGATAGATGAATAGCATAACTTTCTTGAAGCTTATGCTGAGTTCTTCAGATCATTTTGCTTAAAATTAATTACTCAGTTTATACAAAATCCACAGGTTCATCAATCAAGAGACAAATAATCCATAATCCATAAAACAACATGTGAGAAAAGGAAAGGTTTTCTGTTGCTTAAATATTCAGTAGTGGATGGTGGAACATAATCAATAAAACTCTGTCCACTCTTTGTATTGACTAAATGAAACACAACCAATTAAAATTATAAGTCCTTTTAATACAAGAGAAACAAAATTGTGCAGTTCTGTAAAAGGGAAAAGAAACATTCAGATTCGTGATTAAACTAAGGATTATGAAATGAATAAATCACCTCTGTAATCCCCTGATACTGAGGCACACAGAACTGCTGTCTGGTGTAACATGGATACAATAAGAGGGATATTAGCTCACCATTATGAACAAACACAGCATTGTGAAACCAAGAAGCATTATGAAAATCAAAGTATGTACAGCTTTAAACTGGCATGAATACATTTTGATGAAACGAAGAAAGATCTGAAAATACAATGGCTCAGATCAACATTTATGTTGGGAAAACAATGGCTCAGATCAAAGCATATGCTTTTGGTATTTAGTTACATTGACATACAGAATACAGATAACTTTCTGTTCCCCTGTTTATTATGCACAAGGCAAATCTGTAGAGATCTTTTATATATTAGGGCACTCGATTGTTGCTAACAGTCATCACAAAGTCTAGTTTTCTAGTGCAGGCATAGTAAAGAAACATTTATTAGTTCTGCTTGTCTGTCCTTTAACTTGTGATATTTTCTGAAAGGCTTACCTAATCCATCCAGCTTGCTTGACACCACTACATATAGTTTGTAGCCACCTAACGCATGGCTAAGAAGGTAAGCGGGTTGAGTATCCTTAGATTAATTTTTTGGTAACAGCTTTCCTCTAGAAAAGAAGGAAAATTGTAGCAGAACAGATGCTGTTAATTACATCAAGACTTGGTTGGAACTTCACCACTGTTTAAGTTTTCCAGATATGCATGCAGAGGGAAGCGCAGCTAAAAGAGTTTTGGTGGAGGAGATATTTGGTGGTAGACTGTATAGCGTTGTAAGTATGTATTTTGCTTCTGATTGTTGCAATGGTCTACAGATGGGGAAGAAACCTATCAGTCTGAGCAATCTTTCAGTAGTGCTGATACCCCAATGTTAATTCACTTAAATGTTGTTTTAGTGCCAGTGGAATATGCCTGTTATACTACTGTTGTGTGCCCATGGAATATGCATATATGTAAGTATGGGGGTGGGAAGGGTTCCAGTTAGGAGAGAACAATGACTTATTATTTTCATCCTGTCCACTTTATACAACTAACATGCATGCTGGGGAGGTCACAGTCACTTTCATGTCACCAGACTGGATTCTCCCCAAACCTTGCCACATTTTTAAACCTCTCTAAGAAAATCACAAACAGAAGAGGGGGCAAACCAAATTCTTGGTAGAGTTCTTTGACAGCTATCAATGTACTCAGCTTAGTGACAAGAATACAGATGTACATATTCTCAAATACATGGATCAAATAACATAGAGCAGAAGCCATGGAACCTGATAAAATTCTAGCACCTTCCATAAGATATTACACATTAGCCAGTTTTAAGCCTTCTCATGATCAACAAAACATATTTAAGCAGTAACTGAAAACTTGTTGTTTAAAACTATGATTCATCATATTTTAACATTGTTTTTGTGTTTTGTATTTTAAAGTTTATTTTTTGTAATACTTGTTCTTTTTTTTCAAAATCTTAATAAAATATTTCAGAAAAAAAGAAAACTCTCAGGACAACTTCAGTGTTTGTACAAGGATAAAGGGTGGTATTTATGATCATTGCCCAACCTCAGCACAAATCACAGAGGCCAATTGCATTTATGTGTTGTAGCATCTTGCGTATGTACGCAAATGAAGAGATAATAAGATTTAAATAAGAAATGGTGTAGAATATCTGCTAATAATGCCTCTTTCTGCCTATTTTCAATGTTTTTGACAAGTTTCGGTTAAATGCACCAAGGTGTTATAAAGGGCAAAATCCCCCCTTTTGTATCTGTTTGTATTTGGTGAAGACAGTTGCTGTTGCTATTAACCTAGCTATTTCTCGGTGAAAGGTGCTTGTCTTGGTCAGGCCAAAACTGCTTGCACCCAGCAGTGCTCACCAGCCAAGACAGTGAACATATAGACAAACTATAACCCATTATAACTTGTGCTCACCAGCCAAGACAGCGAACATATAGACAAACTATAACCCATTATAACTTGTGCTCACCAGCCAAGACAGTGAACATATAGATAAACTATAACCCATTATAATTTGTGCTCACCAGCCAAGACAGCGAACATATAGACAAATTATAACCCATTATAACTTTGATCATCAAGAAACTCTTGCTAGATTTAGAGAGGACAGAGATATTTTAAGTTCCTTCATTTGTTTGTATAGTCTGTAAACAGGAAATGGGGGAAAGAGTTGCCTTCCTCTCCCTGTGAACACTAAGGTATGTACAGCCCTCACTATACTTGCCACAGGAACCTTCCAGAAATAGACTGGGACATGTTGGCTATCTCACAGGCTTCTGATTCAAGGATACTGCAGTAGTTTCTTGGCATACTTTTAGCATGTTTAGATCAATATATTTATCGGTCAGTGTCACCACAGGACTGAGCCAGAATCATGCATGCCTTTTATAGGATTGCACAGTTTTCTTAGTCACCTGGTTCATAGATTGCACTCATGTTGCCATTAGGACCCCATCAGGACCACAGGGTGAGTGGGACTAAAATAGGAAGAGTTACCATTCCATTAACTGCCAAGTAGTGTGTGATTCATAGGGCTGTATCACCAATGTGTTGGCCCAACATTCTAGCAGTGTCCATTATAAACATATCTGGCACACTAGTTCACTCTAACACCTCTTCTTGCATGGTAGGATGCTCCATGGTCACCTTGATGGCAAGTTTAAAATTTTACAGTAATTATGTAATTAGTTATACCCTGGTTAATGTATTGCTTAGCACTAATACACCCTTATCTTGTTGTGTATCTCCCTCTCTTTTCTTTTCTTGTGCTTTCCAGGTGATACAGGCAGCCCTCTCAAGGTCTAGTTGATGACACCCTAGGGGAGTTGCTGAAGTAAGGTACAGCGCCACCTTGTCTGACATGTGGATTGTTGTTGAGTACATCTGACCTGCTGAATGTTCATTTTCATTCTGTATGACCCTGTTACTGTATGCAGGATACTTATCAAATGTTGCATTCTGCATAATATGATCATGCACTGGTCTGGTGGTGAACTGCCCATGCAGGCACTGCAGATGTGAGTATAGGTCCATCCATGACCGATGATAGTGTTAGTGGCCAGCAGTAGTAAGGAACACCATGCATCAAGGTTGGGTATGATATATGGGTGAGTAAGCAAAGAGACAGTGTCTAGTCCACAACTATGGACAGTGACTAGTCCACAGCTAGGGACATGACATTCAGGTTAGTGTTACCTTCCTAATAAAAACACATGGTGTATAATTGGTGCATACAGTGCTATGTGTGGGCTATGTTGTGTGGTGCATGGCTTCCTATCACTGTACATCAGGCAGTCCCTCACATCTTTAAAGATCTTTTTTAAATATAATTCTCATATAGTTTATGTATCTTTTCTGTTTATTGGCACCATATGATAAGAATTACTGAGATCTGTGCAGTGAATGGCATTGGCAGCATTTAATAAATATGTAATGTTTTACTGTAGTGATACAGTACATGTGTTTTGCTTAGGGACTACAGTGACACATGCAAGTACTGTTTCTGCTACTTGATAACTACTATTGCACTACTTCACTGAATAGCTTGAAGAAATGTATGTATTTCACTATGTATTGTTGATGTATTATTCCACCTTGTAGTTTTCATATGGTGATTCCCTTCCACTGGAAATGAAAATTGCATAACATTCTTGGTGGCATGTTCTAACATTTCTGTACTTCTTTTCAGATAAATAAGAATTTTTTTTCTATTAAGATAATGCACATCAGATTAATTAATTCTGTCTAAGACACCAACTGATCCCACTATGATGGATCAGTTGCACATCCACAAAACAAGTAGCATCAGAATTACCCAATCTGGGGTGCAAAACCTCATCTACAACATAAATGAGACACACAGGAGGGATAGGTATGTGTCCCAGAGACTACCCCTTCTCTTGAACAGGCTTCCCATTCATATAAAGCAGAGGTTTTCCCTAGCCCAGTTTAAGCATAGCTTGGTCCAACGGATGGGGAATTTGAAATTTATCTCTGGTTTGACACCTATGTCTCTAGTAGACAGATGCAGCTTCTTGATCATCCATTCCCAAACCTACATATATCCCTTAAAATAACCCAAGGCTATCAAAACTTGTCAGATACATTTGAGAAGCATGGCTAGGCTTAAAAAGGCGCTGTGGGGTAATAAGCCTAGTAATTACCCATGAAGTACAGTAGATCAAATGTGTTATACATAATGTCCCCTATGATAATGAGGAATTGCTAGCATGTGAGCTTGATTTTACCAAGCTTGGTAGCTTGGTGCTAGCAGGTGACCCTACAGATATTGATCGCACAGTGCTGCATGTCTGAGACCTTGACTGATTGGTTCTGCTACATGTAGATGAATGCTGATGAGGCCAAAATTACTTATTTTATGTTATATATGGGTATATATATATATATATATATATATGGGTTCACTTCTAAATCCCTACTCTCAAAATCTCGAAATTCAAAATACTGAAACCAAAATCCCTAAAGCTCAGAAATCTCTAAAACTCAAAATACTGAAACTCAAAATACTAAAAACACACAGGATACCAACACTTACCATATTCCACCACAAGTACATACTGAAACAAATAAAACACAAACCATAGTGCAAGGGGGCATGCCGCCCCCCCAAACCCCCTGCTACTTAAATATATCATCTCCAAGATTGCATTTCACTACACCAAATTGCAATCTCGGAGTTGATATATTTAAGTAGCAGGGGGTGTGGGGGACGCAGCCCCCCACATGGGAGGTGCAGGGGGGCTTGCCTATACTTGAAGTGTAATATGTTTTTGTATGTGGTTCTGCTGCAGTATAGGTAATGTTGCTGTACTGTGTTTTTTTCGATATTTTGAGTTTCAGTATTTTAAGTTTTAGGGATTTTGAGCTTTAGGGATTTTGGTTTCAGTATTTTGAATTTCGCCTGACTGGAAAAACTCAAGCTGTACTCAGTCGCATATTGCTTACTCAGAGGTGATCTCTGCCTGACTTACAAAGCCATGTGCAACTCAAAACTGATGGACATGCTCCACCTAAAGAAATCCAAGTCACTGCAAGCCACTTGCTCTAGTGAGCTAAACCTCGCCACAACAATAAATAGAACATGCTGGAGGGATAGATTCCTGTCACAGAGACTCCCCATGCTTTGGAACAAAATTCCTAACTACATTAGGCAGAGCCCCTCACTAACACTCTTCAAGAGAAATCTTGATGAGTGGATGGGTAACAGAAAATACACCCCTGGGATCACTTCATTGGCTCTTATTGACAGAGGCTCAGTTAATTAATCAATGGGGCGGCAAAAGCTGACACACTCTGTCTAGGCTTATAAATGCCCCCGGGCAGATAGCCTATTACCTACCTATGAACCTATGAGATTTTGAGAGTAGGGATTTAGAAGTGAACCCATATATATATATATATATATATATATATATATATATATATATATATATATATATATATATATACATACATAAACATAACTTTATTACAGCTACTTTTGATGATATTAAGTCAGGAAAACAGAGGTAATCTATGCAAGGCATACTGCAGAGCACATACTTAAAGTAAAATATATATAGTAGCAAAGTAAAGTTGTAAACTGTACCCCACCCCTAATCAGATAAGCCAGAGACAGAATAAATGTATTAAAGCAGATGAAGTTATGACATCCTGCAGCTTTTACTTGCAGTAAACATATTTAGGGAGACAGTGTAAGATGAAGTAAAAAATTGTCACCGGATACACGGAAATCATTCATCATTTGTTAGTAGTTTGCTTGTGGTGTATGAAGGTCTAGTGTGCTGCTTACTAACTGTATCTTATCTGTAAAAAATAATTGCCTTACACAGCTATGCAAACACATGTACAACAGGTCGGGTAAACAACAGTGCATTCCTTTTGTTCTTTCTGTAGCTCAAGAGGAGATCAGTTACAATAGACAGCAAGCCCGTGGTGCTCATCAGTATGCAAACAGTATTCATGCTAATGAAATCAATATGTAGGCTTAAGTAAAGCATACTGCTGCAAATAAAACGAAAACAGTCAATCATTTGTTAAGAAACAGTTCAGATGTAAATAGTAATCAAAGCAGACTGCAGAAATGCTGTGATACTATAACATTCCCAACTCAATCCTTATCAGTAGCGCAGTGCTGAATTTCTCAGTGTAAAATGTAATACCATTTCATATCCTACACTTACTGTCAATAAAGTATGTTGTGATATCACACTTAATCATGAATTAATTTATTGTTCCCATTTTGTATGTCTTTTTACCATCCCTCTCTCTTTTTATTTTAATTATGTATTTCCTTTCTCTCCCATTTATTTTTCCTTTTCCATGTGTCCAGACATGCCAGAAGCGGACTAAGCACATTCCTCCTAGGTCAGGGAATTTTAAAGATCATCATCTACCCACCCAGATATTTTCTCATGAGATAAGGGTGGTGGCTCTTGTCCTATATGCACCCTGGTGAGGTACAGGCTGGAAAGCCACAAAAGGCATTAGCTCTGGGATCTGGTGGAGGATGTAGGCAGTGCAGAGGCATCTTTGGACCATGTAGGACCTTCTTCAGTGGGTGCAAGACTAGCTGCCATGGTTGGATCTGACCACTGAGCCACCAGAGGCCTCCGCCCTCATGTCATAAGGATCTTCCAATACATGACCCTCAGGCAGTGGAAACATTTCGGGCCATCCGGACTGGGGTGGCTATTGCTGCAGCTCCTCTTTACCTCCCTCCTTTCCTAATCCTCTCCTATAGTGTCTTCCCTACTTTCTTCTCCAACTTCATCCTCATATATAAAAAGAAAATTGAAAATTAAGGGGGTCTATCCACCATCAAAAATACAGAACCCTTCCTTTCTCACCTTTACAAGCATAACCCTCTTAATGTCTTCCTTTTGTTTGTCCCATATGTTATGTCTCCCTATTTTCAGCTTTCCTTTCTTCCTCTTTCACACCTTTCAAAGAACCAGTCATGGTGTCCACATGAAGACACCTCAATAGTTAATAGATGAATCACTTTATAAATATTTTGAATTCATTCTGATAGTTGCTCTGAGTGCTACTTGCTTTAACTGCTGGCCTTTGGTTCATCTTCAAAAAAAAATACACTTTACACATTAACAGATTAATTCCCATATAACTAAACCATTATTTTCCATTTTAAGCAGTTATAGAAAGTGGATGTTTCCTTGTGCAGGTTTTTGCATTGCAAGTCATCACAAACAGCCTATGTTCAGGATATTTGCTTACAGGTGTACCTTGAGACTATGCCATTCTGACTGAGTTAGTGTTATGGTAGGGATCAGGAAATTTGCCCTTTTCTCACTGTAGTGTGATCTGTGGTTGGTATATATAATTAGTGGGGGGTATGGGCAGTTCGATTAATGGCATTTCTGATGAAATGCCATTTAACAATGTGGCCATTCGATGAAATAATACAGACCACATACTCACACCTATGGCCAATTTAGAGTTTTGAATCCACCTACTGCATGTCTTTGGAATGTAAGAGAAAACCTATGCAAACACAAGGAGGACATGCAGACTCCACAAAGAAGGCAACACTGTGGAGAATCAAACCAGAGAACCTCTTTCTGTGAGGCAAAAATGCTAACCACTATGCCACTGTGCCACCACAGTGAGAAGTGTTATCTCACTTTAACTGAAACCTACCAGCTTGTCCCCCTGTTTTTTAAATAATGACCAACATCTTGGTTTACCACTCCAGAAGTATTGTCTCTGTTTTCCATTAATTATCAAAAAAGGTGCCTTAATCATATCCCTCCAACAGCATCAGGCTGCATCAGCATTTCTGGTTTGATCTCCATTCTCACAGCCTTGCTTGAATAGAACTGTTTAGTCATCACAGTGACATATTTTAAAGAAAATGATGCAGCTCCACTAGTTGTGTCCAGTACTGCCACCTCAGTGGAGAGCAGGTTCACTGAATTTAAAAAAAATGCTCAAAGTATTCCTTCTGCTTAACAATATCCATAGCTGAGGCTAGTATTTCAATCCTAGTAATTCCACACTCCATAATCCAAGTTACCAGTCAGTTTGCCTAAATCTCATTGACAGTATCTGAAGGTCATTATTCTTTACCGTAGCGTACTCATACTTCTATTAGATGACTGCTATGGGTCAGTTTTGCTGACCTCTAGGTATCTGTCACTCATGATTTGAGACCACCCCTCACTAGCACTGAATCTCACTTTCTTTAACATGATGACTTTCCACACCACTGGTCTCCATCAGTGGTCCCTAGAGTTACTGCTATGGAGACTCATAGCTCTTTGTTACCATGGTAACCACTAACGTCTTGAACGGAGTTAATTCAAATTCCACAACCTTGACCTCTCCAAGTATAAGAGAAAAGCTATTCCAGTGTTAAGATTTGAATGTATTCGGCACAGAAGCCTCTACTAGGCATTTCAGGCAGACTATCACTACACGTTTGGGTTTCTGACATCTGTCTAGCCATGACAAAGGCTGTCAAGGTTGTCTTAAGTAACTTACCACCAAGGTGTACTCAATTAATAGCTTAGTATCCTTCTTAACCTGAGTTTCCATAGCAAATAGTCACAAACTGATGGCAAGATTACAGAGATGACCATTAATCTCTAGTTTGTGTTGTCCTGATACCAGGTGCACATACATGAAACCTTGTCATCAGAAATCTCCCTCTCGTTTATGCACCTTTCAGCCATTATTGTTTCTGTTGCAGTTACAGGTTTTACTGGCTCAGGTTGCTAGCCCAAGGCTCAACTCTCCTCGGAGGGTTCAACAAACACATTCACACACACACACACACACACACACACACACACACACACACACACACACGCACACACACACACACACACACACACACACACACACACTCACACCTAGGACCAATTTAGAGTGTCCAATCCACTTACTGCATGTCTATAGAATGTGGGAGGGAAATAGAGCACCCATACAGACTCCTCACAGAAGGCACCCCAGCTGAGAATCGAAGGGGAGAACATCCTTACTATGAGGCGACCATGGTAACTGCTGCACCACTGTGCTGCCCGTGGTCAGAAATAGTACTTGCTATTGACAGTTGCTGACTAAAACCAAAGTCTAATAACAATTTTTCATTTTGTTTAGCTCATGTAAGACAATCCATCCATTTAAGCTCCTTCAGGTATCAGTAGATGGTACCCTGTTAAGCACTGCACCCATTATATCAATAAAGGATGATTGTATTGAATAGCTATTAATTGCATTTGTACACACAACACAGAGAGTTTTATTTTCTGTAGTTGGTAGTTGCATTGAAACAACCTTCCCCTCCAAAGGCACAAAACAGTTAATGTACAACACACAGTTAGGACCTTGTAAGTATTCAAGGCACACTCAAAGACTCTCCCAAGGATCTACAGGAGAGCAGGAGAAACAGCATCCTTGCCCAAGAGGTCTAATTCCAGAACCAACACTGTATGTTGAGTTAAGGCAGTCTACATCTGTCTGGTCCTTTTCAATTTTCTGCAGAAGATCTATCCATACCTCTCAACCTGTTAATCCAAAAAATGTGGACAAACCCTAAAATAATGGGGGGAGGGCAAAGGCCAAAAAGTAGGAACAGATTTGAAATGTTGCACATATGAACTTAGAAAGCTGTTAGCATAACAGGTTTTGTATTAGCATGCATTTTTGGAAGGATATAAAGTCTGAAACTCAAATGTGAGTCATTATTTAGAGACTTCAATCCACAGTGATTTGCTAGAAAAACAGAAATTTTATAAGGAAGTATATCAGGCAAGAATCTGGACATTCTGCAAAAATGGGACATTTGGGAGGTATGGCTCTGTCTCCCAAACAGTGTGTTGACATTAGATGTCCTAAGGACTACTTTCCATTGCATTAGTCTAGTCAGCTTATTCTATTTTGTTCTCATCTGTCACTTGATTGTCATTGCATCTGACCCCACCCGTTCTCCATACAGGTGGTAAGTCTATACTAGGAATATAGGCAGTCTTTGGTCTGAGAGAAACCAGAGTGTATGGGTCACCTGACCACCAGGCACTTGATGGAGAACACCATCGGCATGCCTGGCTGTATTCTTTTATTGGCTGAGGATCTCTGATTCTTCATCCAAATCATTATGAAGCCATAGTTTGGATCACTGATTTTTTTTTTTTGCTGTGTTTAACTTTCTAAGATCTCATTTACCCATTTACCAGTTCTCCAAATGTGTTAGGTTCAGTTCTTACAATGAAGGAATTGCACCTTCCATTGGTCTACATGAGTTCTTATCCACAAATATACTTTTTAGTTCTGTAGTTCATCACAGTAGCTTTTATACCTTATTAATCCCTACATTCTGTACAGTTTGAGGTAGTAAATACATAATATTGTCATGGAATGGCCTGGATATAAATCTCTGACTGACACTGCCCTTTGTCTCAAACTTATTTTCTGCTCCATGCATTAACAAATACAGTGCATTTACCAATTTATTATTTAAGAAACATTGGTTAGGTTTTTAGTTATAACCATGACTTTGTCTAAGTCTGGAAGGCCATTAGTAACTATTTCTGACATCAAAAGTTAAGATAAAGAGGTTATAAACACTTGTCAGGTAGCTTCTTGAATGACCTAAGTTGATCAACAGTTAATACATTTGTGTTGAGTAATTGACCTGCAATTAGTTGACACCAACAGATCTAAAACCTCAAAAGAATTTGCAAAGCGACATTCAGTCCAAAAAGAAAAAAACTGCAAAAGCGATGCAGAACGTCAAAAATATCACTTTCTCCCAACACAACAACACACCAACGTTCCGTGAACTGCCTCCACTTAAAGATGTAACAAATACCCCTGCCCGTGGCTCGAAATAAGTATCTTTGTCCGTAGTTCAGAATAAAAAAAATTTAATGGCACAAACACGTTAACCGCTTTCACTCACAACACAGTGAGCTTCATGAGAACGTTAGAACAGCTGTTAAAGTGTGTTTAAATGTTGCCAAAGGCGCCAAAATTTAATACATTCAATTAAGTTTTTAAAGCAACCTGCATACATAAGAAAACATCCATCCTATCAATTTGTGCCCAAAAATACTATCCATTACATATCAAATAATCATCACTTAAAACACTTATAAAAACACATGACAATGTGATAAACTATATAAAATTTTGTTCAACTATGAGAAATATAAAAAAATGTATAAAAAATGTATATATGAATACTAATTTCAAACTTAATACACAAAAAACTACCATTACCTAATGTCTAATAGAGGTTTTATGGATATGTGGTCATTCAAACCTGGTGGTGTCGTGGCATCGGTGAATAGTTGCCACCATACCTCTTTGTAAGATAATATACTTTTGCTGTTACCCCCCCAGGATGCGTGACCACATTTTCCAAAATAGCAAATTTAAAATGATGTTGTGCTCCAAACTTTTCTATATGTTTATATAAAGCATTTTTAGGATCCTTCGTCCTAATACTATACAAATGAGCGTAAATTCGGTTCTTAAAATTCCTCTCGGTTTTGCCTATATAAAACCCTGAACAGGCATCACATTTGGCCATGTATATAACCATTTTCAAGTTACAGTTACCCTGTCTGAATCTTAACCTAGTCTTGTTAATATTATCCAGGACCAGTCCTACATCTTCATTGATAGCAAAACACTGGTTACAAACCCCATATTTGGAAGTGTGCATAATAATCCTGTCCGTTCCAGTGTCTCTCAAACCCCTTTCTAACATTAATTTCAAATTATTACCCATTTTGTAAACAAATGTGGGTCTGGAACCTAAAATATCTATCTTTTCCTGGTCTGTCAGCAATACATTCCAGTTTCTAGTTAATATATCTTTTATTTGATGAGTATGTGGGCCATATTCCAAAACACAGGCCCTGTTATAAACTTTGGTAACTTTTCCACTGTCTGTTAACACTCTATTCCTATGCTCTTCTATACTCCTAGCCCCTAATAATGGGGTGTACTAATGTACAACATTTTTAAGGGATAGTGCATTAGAGCAGTGGGGATGACTTCTGACTTTGGAGATATGAAAGACGAAATAGAATATATTTTTGAACTATTCAAGGACAGAGGATATGATGCCAAAATGATGAGAGAGGTTAAAGAATATGTTACAAGCGAATGGGGTAGGAAGTATACCCCATTATTAGGGGCTAGGAGTATAGGAGAGCATAGGAATAGAGTATTAACAGACAGTGGAAAAGTTACCAAAGTTTATAACGGCCTGTGTTTTGGAATATGGCCCACATACTCATCAAATAAAAGATAAATTAACTAGAAACTGGAATGTATTGCTGACAGACCAGGAAAAGATAAATATTTTAGGTTCCAGACCCACATTTGTTTACAAAATGGGTAGTAATTTGAAATTACTGTTAGAAAGGTGTTTGAGAGACACTGGAACAAACAGGATTATTACGCACACTTCCAAATGTGGGGTTTGTAACCAGTGTTTTGCTATCAATTAAGATGTAGGACTGGTCCTGGATAATATTAACAAGACTAGGTTAAGATTCAGACAGGGTAACTGTAACTCAAAAATGGTTATATACATGGCCAAATGTGAAGCCTGTTCAGGGTTTTATATAGGCAAAACCGAGAGGAATTTTAAGAAGCGGATTTACGCTCATTTGTATAGTATTAGGACGAAGGATCCTAAAAATGCTTTATATAAACATATAGAAAAGTTTGGAGCACAACATCATTTTAAATTTGCTATTTTGGAAAATGTAGTCACGGATCCTAGGGGGGGTAACAGCAAAAGTATATTATCTTATAAAGAGGTATGGTGGCAACTATTCACCGATGCCACAACACCACCAGGTTTGAATGACCACATATCCATAAAACCTCTATTAGACATTAGGTAATGGTAGTTTTTGTGTATTAAGTTTGACATTAGTATTCATATATATATATATATATATATATATTTTATATTTCTCATAGTTGAACAACATTTTATATAGTTTATCACATTGTCATGTGTTTTTATAAGTGTTTTAAGTGATGATTATTTGATATGTAATATATAGTATTTTTGGGCACGAATTGATAGGATGGGTGTTTCTTATGTATGCAGGTTGCTTTAAAAACTTAATTGAATGTATTGAATTTTGGCACCTTTGGCAACATTTAGACACACTGTAACAGCTGTTCTAACGTTCTCATGAAGCTCACTGTGTTGTGAGTGAAAGCGCTTAACGTGTTTGTGCCATTAAATGTTTTTTTATTCTTAACTACGGACAAAGACACTTATTTCGAGCCACGGGCAGTGGTATTTGTTACATCTTTAAGTGGAGGCAGTTCACAGAGTGTTGGTGTGTTGTTGTGTTGGGAGAAAACCTCAAAAGAGACATTCACAACATTGCAAAACACCCCCCCACACACACACACGCACAAAGCATGGGGACAAGCCTGCACACCAGTCAACCATCCTAATTTGAAAGTCCCACAAATGGAAGAAAGTGGGAGAAAACATAAAATTCTCCTGATTTTTCTCTGAATCCCACATACCTCATACACTGATGCAGTCTGTGATCTAGCCAGTGCTGATGCCTTGAAACACTGACAACAAGAAACAGATGACTTTTCTGCTTTGACATTTTAATACCTAATAAATCAGGACATGACAATGTGCAGATTTTCCAAGCTAAGATCTGTAATTTTGGGCATTGTATGGGATGGTATGGTATGGTGTGGTATAGAATAGTATGGTATGGTATGGTACGGTACGGTATGGAATGGTATGGTATGGTATGGTATGGTACGGTACAGTATGGAATGGTATGGTATGGTATGGTATAGTATAGTATGTTATGGTATGGTACGGTGTGTTACACTGAAACAGAGTGGCATACATTCTACGAGTTGGCACATGTCCACTTGCTGATGACATGTTTGCTTGTTGTAGAAATGCATTATTAATTTGCAGACAGCATTAGTCAAAATTTAGACTTAATTGTGTTTCAGTATCTACTTATGTAGTGCAGGTTAACTGCATTTATTGTGTTAATTGCAGTGTATTTATGGAATTATCAACCACAGAACTGTGTGATAACTGACATATTCCATAGAGTACATTAATACTTACCTTTCTACTGTATTGGCCCTGCTCATTTTACTATGAATTGTCAATATAAAAATAACAGGCTTGTTATGTGCTAGAAACATAAAAGGAAAAATGAATATTTATGAACTAGCATGGTTTTATTAGTTAGCCTCCATTCTCACTGGCTATTATTATGTGCTTCATCTGAAGTTAGCCCTGTAGCTGTTTATACATGTATATATATATATAACATTTGCTAAAAATATATTTGAAGTTTGTATTTAAGATTCTGAGTAGTTATTGAATATGAATCTGTATAATAATAGCCATATATTCCATTCTAGAATCTGTTAGTCCTAGATACTTTTAAATTATTAATGAAAATGAAGGGATATGGGCCTCCTACTCAGACAGTTTACCTACATCCCCCATTTCCTAAAAATCACTGCAACCAAAATCCAAAATTGCCCGACCTCTTGCCCCTTTTTAATAGGTATCTTACTGAGAGCATATCCCTCACCCTATGGAAAATTATAGCCATAGTCCTGCTTAATTAATTAGGTGAGACTCAGCTCCTGAAATATATAGACCTATCTATGTCCTTTGCCTCTTGGCTAAATTACTTGAAAGACATATAGATTATCAGATAAGTGGTTTTCTTAACAAGTACTGTCTTTTCCCTACTATCCAATGCGATTTCATACCAAATCTTGGGAAAAGAAATACCTCCTGTTCACCCGATGATGATGATTAATTGCACAATGAACACAGATGATAGTACTAGTGACTTATTCCTTGACATTAGCAAGGTTTTGACACAGTGTACCATTGTGTATCACTGCAAGTCACCTGTCTAAAAGAAAAACATGCAATCTATTCCTTTTAATTTTCCCTCAATCCAGAGGGGAGAAATGCTATTTGCCAAAATATATTTCAGTCTTTGTATGCCCATGCCTTTTAAAAAAAAAAAAACTGCAAGTCTTCTCCAACGCAATCCACAGACGTATCTTTTGTCTGCACACAATTAAAACTAGTGCTGATTTTCATTGTACCACCAGACTATCCATATGGGAGCATGTGGACCTACTACTGTCTTGCCTAGCTCACAGCCCCCTCAGAAATGATTCTGTCACCCCCAACATTAGCTCCTGACTAAGCATTAGAAGGCACATTTTAGCAACTTTACTCCTAGTCTGACCACACCCCTGTACTCACCGGACTCACTAGCTCATTTTCTTCCATAGACAGTGCGTCTTCCATCCTGGCACTAACAATTTGAGGCACTCTATCTACTGAATGTATATGCCTTACAAAGCACATTCAGAGAAAATTTCGTAGCCATCCAACAAAAAAAAAAAAAGCTGTTTGCACTAGTACTGCAGCCTACACATCCATCTTTGTGTTAACAACCAACTTCCTTTGAGTCTATGATCATTGCACTAACAAAACCATTTTACCAAACCTCCCAACTTGTTTGCTCAAGAATTCTTGACAAAGCCAAAGATAATCGGGGAGACAAAGTAATAAAATCAGAAACAATTTGTAGACATTACCCCAGTTCACTGAGAAAGTTCATGAAACACCAGGTTTGGCATCAGTAACATTTTCTGAAGAATAAGAGAGCTATAGCTCCTAATGTCTGGCATTATTGACTGTAAATCCTCCCTGATTTACTACAAAGTTGAAATTTTATGAAACACGGGGCAGACATTGTTAATCTGAATGGCTCTCCTTCGGCTGCTTTGCTATATTGCAGCATGGAATGGAAGGACAGCCATTGCCTTGCCTTAACATGTTGTAACTAAAGTGCACTGTTTAATTGTACAAATGATGTACGTCTGAGTGGTAAATATCAGCTCTTTATTCTTCTCCTGTTATGTTACACATATTAATTGTTTTTTTTTTTGTTTTGTCAACTGTCTTGGCCCACATCGTGAGTGAAAAGGATCTGGTGACCAGCCCATTTACCTGATTAATAAACAGAAATAAATAAATAGATAAAATAAAGTATGAGGCAAAATCAGGGACAGTTGAGAGTTATACTTTTTGCCACTGTTAGCCACAGTTCTCTCTCTCTGCCTCCAATTAATCCTTGACCATCTTCACTCACCCCTTATCCCAAATATGTATACACTTTTACTGCTGCACTTCTACTATACTAAAACAACTTTCAGCTTCCATTTTACATTTCTACACTAGGTACATATTACGTTGTTTTTCTATTGTTAATATTCCTTTGTGGATGAACAGGCTTTCATTGCTTCTAATTTCCACATTTTCTTTCTTTTTAAAGTTGTATTATTTCTGGTATATTATATCAAAATTATTATCTTTTCCTTGCCTGTGACTGAATCTGGCCCATATTGGATCAGTCCACTGTCTAGATTAAAAACATTAAATAAACACATACATAAATTTGTTTCTGTTCAGACTCCACATTCTGAGTCTAATGCCACTTTCTGTCTCAATGAATGATGTGCACTGCTTGTCAAACAGGCATTGTCATGAGAATCTTAATCATTGTCTTTCTGTTTCTTGAGTACTGTGACACAGGGTGCCACAAGGATCAGTGCCGGGTCTGTGGTTTTCCTCATTTTCATTAACATCACCTGGCAAGGTTAAAAAAAAATCTGCAAATCATTTACTGTGCAAATGATGTTTGTCTGCACGACTCAATTCCCAGAGGCACTCAGGTGGAACATGAACAGCATCAGAACTTTCCTTTGTAGTAGTCTCTTTTAATAATAATAAAAAAAGTCTCTTTTAATAATAATAAAAAAGTCTCTTTTAATAATAATAAAAAAAGTCTCTTTTAATAAAAATAAAAAAGTCTCTTTTAATAATAATAAAAAAAGTCTCTTTTAATAATAAAAAAAACGTTCTGCAACTCATTGTATCACAATGTGATGCCATCCTGCCACCACTAAAATGCATTTAAACAAATCAACAGAATCCTTAAACCATCCTTTCTCTAAGTGGAGGAAATATTCTTTAAGATGATTGTGTCAAATACTTGGGTGTATTTTTGGACAAATGTGTCACTTTGTCAGAACCCATAAGTGAAGTTGCCAAACGTATGCATTAAAAAAGTAGGCACACTGCTCAGACTTCATGAGCCCCTCTGTGGTTACCACACTTACAGTACCTACAGCTGTGCTTATCCCATCAGTGACTTATGATGTGGTCTTAACAGCCTGTTTACAGGACAGCTTAGAAATGCTTACATATTATAATGTGTTATCATTTGCATCAAAAGCTTCAATCACACATCTGACACATAAACAGGGGTCTTTGATATAACACAATGAAACTGTGACATCCTTCAGAAACAGTGAATTCTAAAATTCATGATTACAAGATTAAATAATTTTGATAGGCTATACTTTCTTCCAACGCTGATGTGGGGAAGATTGTACTTTCCTACAGCCTTGCTAACTACATATAGTTTCTTCAAGACTGATGAGCCACTGAATGTGGGGAATATTCTAAGATACCTTAACCTCAGACTTAGCATATGTTCCCCAGCACTTACTATTATAATCTTCATGGTATGAGGATTACAGTTATCATCCTCAGTATTAAACAGGCACCAATTTGGGGCCTTTAAAGGATGCTTACCATTGCTCATTTCAGTTATCATCCTCAGTATTAAACAGGACCAATTTGGGGCCTTTAAAGGATGCTCACCATTGCTCATTACAGTTATCATCCTCAGTATTAAACAGGACCAATTTGGGGCCTTTAAAGGATGCGCACCATTGCTCATTACAGTTATCATCCTCAGTATTAAACAGGACCAATTTGGGGCCTTTAAAGGATGCGCACCATTGCTCATTACAGTTATCATCCTCAGTATTAAACAGGCACCAATTTGGGGCCTTTAAAGGATGTGCACCATTGCTCATTACAGTTATCATCCTCAGTATTAAACAGGACCAATTTGGGGCCTTTAAAGGATGCTCACCATTGCTCATTACAGTTATCATCCTCAGTATTAAACAGGACCAATTTGGGGCCTTTAAAGGATGCGCACCATTGCTCATTACAGTTATCATCCTCAGTATTAAACAGGACCAATTTGGGGCCTTTAAAGGATGCGCACCATTGCTCATTACAGTTATCATCCTCAGTATTAAACAGGCACCAATTTGGGGCCTTTAAAGGATGCGCACCATTGCTCATTACAGTTATCATCCTCAGTATTAAACAGGCCCAATTTGGGGCCTTTAAAGCATGCTCACCATTGCTCATTACAGTTATCATCCTCAGTATTAAACAGGACCAATTTGGGGCCTTTAAAGGATGCGCACCATTGCTCATTACAGTTATCATCCTCAGTATTAAACAGGACCAATTTGGGGCCTTTAAAGGATGCTCACCATTGCTCATTACAGTTATCATCCTCAGTATTAAACAGGACCAATTTGGGACCTTTAAAGGATGCGCACCATTGCTCATTACAGTTATCATCCTCAGTATTAAACAGGACCAATTTGGGGCCTTTAAAGGATGCGCACCATTGCTCATTACAGTTATCATCCTCAGTATTAAACAGGCACCAATTTGGGGCCTTTAAAGGATGCGCACCATTGCTCATTACAGTTATCATCCTCAGTATTAAACAGGACCAATTTGGGGCCTTTAAAGGATGCTCACCATTGCTCATTACAGTTATCATCCTCAGTATTAAACAGGACCAATTTGGGACCTTTAAAGGATGCGCACCATTGCTCATTACAGTTATCATCCTCAGTATTAAACAGGACCAATTTGGGGCCTTTAAAGGATGCGCACCATTGCTCATTACAGTTATCATCCTCAGTATTAAACAGGACCAATTTGGGGCCTTTAAAGGATGTGCACCATTGCTCATTACAGTTATCATCCTCAGTATTAAACAGGACCAATTTGGGGCCTTTAAAGGATGTGCACCATTGCTCTCTTTTGCAACGTAGGAAAGGCATTCCTTGACACACCTTTTAACTTGCTCTAACTTCATTAGATTTTATTCTTATACCCCATGGTCTGTCTCCCTTTCTTGCATATTTGCTCAGCTGATATATATCTTCCAACTGTATATCCTTAAAACTCTTTTTGCTCCTGGTATTCAACTTGTGTACGTATTTTATGGAATTCTAACCCTCCCCCCAGAGGTATTAAGTGAGGTCTGGGTTTAAAGAGAAACAAAAGCATATCCACTTAAACTAAATTGCTCAATACTGAGAAAATCTGATTCTGCTTCATCTTTATTCCCTGTAATTGTTCATATGCCCTTTGACATAAGGCAGACTTCACTGGAACTCATTTTGATTAATATACTTAATTTAGTTTGTGTGCCCTTTGTCTTACTGTGCTGAACAAATTTACTTAAAGATGTGAAACTTCCCTTCAGATTTTTTGTTATAAATAATTTATATTCTGGTTATACTTTTGTATTTTGCAGATATTACTCTGGAGTCTTCCTTGAAAAAGGACTTTTGGCTTGGTGGGATATTACCTAGATAACAAATACAGACAAGCAAATAAATACATAAATAAACACATAAATAAATGGAAACTAGAACTCATTTGTGTTATATTACATGAAAATTATCTCTACAATCAGACATCAGAATGCCTGATATGGTTTGACTTCTTTGGTCTCAACAATGTAAAACAGACTTGTTCAGGAAACATTGTAACTATGGTTTGAGTAGGGGTTAGTTATCAAGATTGGCAAGAGATGCCTTTAAATACAATGTATCAGTTTAGTCCTTTCTTTTACTAGCTTAAAGTATTATGAGAATAAATATCAGCTTGGTATTAGTTTTCATTTGAACAATGATACTTTATTACCTAGTCTGTAGTTCAGGGATTTCAAAAAAATTGTCCACAGCCACATGATTTGCTCTGAAGAAAATGAAAATAAATATGCAGCTAAATTATAGTCAAGAAGATGGTCTGAAGAACACGCCAGAAGATTATTTGTCTTTTCATTGTTACACAAATTTTGAGCAACATGCTTTGTACATGTTGCTATGACAACAATAAAGGTAGAAACAGCTCTATCCATACAGTAATCCCTCTGACTCCCATCTTCCAGTTCATTTTATGAAGATATAATTAATGTGTTTGTTTACACATTCAATAATGAATCTTTGTGGTGAAAGTTGAACTTCCTTTAAACTGTTGATTCATCATTAATAAATGCATAATCACTACATCTTCCAAATATGTTCCACAGCTAGGTAATCTGATGTTGCATGTGAGAAATTGTTTTTGCAACAAGGAAAGTTAAATCCATATCAGACAATCGTTACACTGTATGCTACCTCTATCATCTCTTTGTTTGGTAGTGAAATATTATATCTACAGTAAAAATAAAGTATAAGACCGTCAACCACATACTGTTTTATACTGATAAAGCAATACAGGATGTGAGAAACTGGAACTTGGCTTGTTCATCTACTAACACAATGGGCTACTGTAAAATGTAATTCTCTTCTGCATACTTAAAAGGTCAGATGGACATAATTTCATAGAGCAGTTCAGTTACCCCAGGTTTTCTATTTTATGTCTTAAATAACATCAACACCTTGCATAAGAATACCCTGGATACCGAACCTTCTTGGTCTGACGAAGATATGTATAGTCCAGTGATGGCAAACCTATGACACATGTGTCAAAGGTGACATGCCACAATGTTTTGGGTGACACACCGGCATTCACCAATACCCGCGTAAGCAAGGAAACTGAATGAACAAAAATACAAGAAATATGTGACCTTCCACTTATCTATTAAAACTCAGCAACAAAAAAGTCATTAATTGATATGAATCAAATCAAATGTAATGTGTTCCATATTTTTTCAGCTCAATTCAAAATTACTATTAAAAGTAGGGTAATTTTTTGGTGTACTATTTTAAGCCCAATTATACGTGCACATATTTTGACTACTGTAAGTCACTGACTTTTCTTTTATAATGCATAGTAACACATATGATTTGACTGTATTTTTTTTAAATAAATGAATATGTAAAATACTGTTTCTCTTTTGCTCGGGGTGGGGGGGGGGGGGGCTAACACTCCAGTAGTGTCAAGAAAGGCATTTTCGAGATTTTTGACATGTAGAGTCCAAAAGGTTCGCCATCACTGGTATAGGCCATCAGTGAAAAGGGAATTAATCTGCCAATGTAACTTATGAGGGTTCATACAGAATAAAAAAAAGAAACTGTATTTTCCAAACTGGGAAAAACTTCAGGAGGAAAATGCTAAAGAAACCATTCTGTTAATAGCAACATTTATATTTTTATCTGCTCAGAGTTCATGTGAATTTCCATTTTGTGTTGGTTCTACTAGATAGCTGTGGGAAGATGTTTGATAACTTAATGGAACGGCACAAAAGAGACACTGATTGGGCTACTTTATTTAGTGTCATCAGGAATGCCATTAAAATCTGTCCCTTTCATAGAACCTACTGGAAGCTGAGTTTCAACTACTTGTAGTTCTTGGCAGAAAACATTTGCATCCTCTTAAGTGCTTATCAGAATGGTGTAAGACATTGCCATGACAATGCAAAAAAAGTAATTCATGAACATTTTGTATACTTGTCCTATCAAGCCTCCATTATTAATCTAGTCTGTGAGGCACTGTGCAGATTTAGTGCAGCCAGGCTTTTTTGTAGGTTAATGTTTTCATTCCTCCAATTTTTTGTGAACCTTCTCTGTATATATATTTTTTTCTGCTCTGAATTTGTTTTTCATATAATGTGAGGAGCAACCGCTGACATAGTCTAAGTTAAGTGAAAACTCTCGAACTGCATGTGCAAACCTCAGCAGAAAACATGTCCAAACAGATGCTATCGTGAATTTCAAAAATAAAATGAAAGTTTTGTTTTGTACTTTTGTTGCTTTCAAGGTGCTAAGATATGAAAGTGTTAAAACAGGTACAAAGACCACTGAACATTTTAAAGCATGTCATGAATTATCTACCTATCAATTTGCAAACATAGTAAGCAACTATTTCAAATGTCAAATGACCTAAATTTTCAAAGCCCCATTAATAATGACCATTGTATTTAATTCTGCATTGTTACCTTCATTTCATCTAAGCTGCCCTTGCATTTCACTTTTGTCTAAAAGGACTTCATTGCTTTGATGTGTAACATCATGTACTTCAAGACAAAGAACTTCAAATTCCTAATGTTCTGACACTGCAATGAACGTCTGCACAGAGTATTTCTCAAATCCTTTTCCTAACAATGTAAAAATACTCATACATTCTATGAAACATCTGCATCTCATGATACATTCTGCATGTAGAATGCATCACAGCTATCTCAAGTTCCAAGAAAACAATACTCCAGGGAAGTTGCACGTGTACCCTGCCCTAACTTCCAGCTTAAACCATTCTGAATCAACTGGTTATTTAGAGCGTTATTGTTATAACAGTATAGTGGACGCATGCCACCCTTACATGTACCCCTTAAATGTATCTTTGGAACAAACTCATGTTGATCAGGATCGAATGCAGGAATGGCTAAGGAAAGTTGAATTTAAACCAAAAGATGAAAGACGAAAGATAGTGCACTACATATACATTGGTTTACAGCATCCATATGGGAGAAACAGACAAATGTAAGTTTTGTAAAACGGAATTGGAAACAAGGCATAATAATATGGCAAGAATGTTGCATTGGGTATTGTGCAAACATTATAATATTGATGTAGCTGAAAAATATTGGAAACGTGGCACAAAACATTATAGAAAATGATGAAGTCTACATGACGTGGGATCACCCATTACCAACAGTTCAAAAAACAGATGCTATAAAACGGGATGTAGTGGTCCATGAAAAGAAGACAAAAGAATTACTGATCACTGAAATTTCTACATCTAGTGACTACATTGTCTTAGGTACAGAGATACACAAAGTCATAAAATATAAGGATTTGCAGGCAGAAATGAGGGCAATGTGAATGAAGGATACCCAGCCAGTTCCAATAGTAATAGTAGCAGTGGGGCTTATAAGAAAGAATTTACAGTCATACTTAGATATGTTACTGATACATATAACTCCATATGAAATGTAGAAGGAGTCAATTCTGGGCACATTGTGGGTGCTACAAAATCACTGGTCCTTATTATATAATTGAAAAACAAGATAATTGAATGGCATTTCGAACTGATTTTGTCAAACATGCCATTCGTTGAACTGTTCTTACTAAGAGTGTATTATAGTAGGAATAGAGAAATGTACCCTTTCTCCACTGTAGTGCAATCTTGGAGTTGATATATATATAATTAGCAGGGAGTGTGGAGGTTCAATGGATGGCACTTCTGAGGAAATGTTCTTCAAAGTGATGACTTGATGATATAATATAGATCCAAAGAGCACTTCTGACTAATATCAAAGATTGAAACAATACTGATTTCATGAACTTTAATTATACTTTTACTTCCACTCTTGTCATAGTATTTGAAACCCAAAAGACTTGGAGAAATTAAAAAAATCTTAAAGAAGAATCCACAACCTTCTGCACCAAAGCCAAGTATGATACCTACTGTGTAACTCATACTGCTTTGAAGCTCTGTGGCTCAAACACTGATGGCCTTTTGCTAAAAAAACTGTTGCATGTTGAAAACAGACTTAGCATGAGCAACAGTAAAGTTCTCTTCCCTTGATAAGGAGAAATTAATCATAGGCACTAAACAGCCTACAATTGCAAAGTACCTTGCAAAGGTAAGGGAAAACAGCTCTTAAACCTTACAAAAAAGCACCTAAACAGGCATGTCCAAGGGTCAGCTTCTGGTGGTTTCTCCTGTCCAGCAGGTGAATCTGGGCATACTGGGGCAATGCAGCAACTGCCTCATGTACACAGACAATCCTCTCCTCCTAACACCCAGCACTACAACACTACAACCTGCGAGAGATGCACTTACATAGCCAAACTGGAAGCAAAGCTCTCTCTCTGGTCAAGACTGTGCTAGACAGTCAAGAGGAGAAGGCTAACATCTGCATTACACCTCTAGCAACTCATATCCCTTCAAAACCCACACCATCAACTCCCACACATAGCAACACTAAACCCACATATGCGGAGGCCCTTAACATTAACCTGCCCAAGCAACAAGGACCTCCGAAGCCGAAACGCAAACAAACACCAGTCACAACCAAAGTGACACATAGCTCACAACACCAGTGTGCCACCCAACAACAGCCCCTAAGGCAAGACAATGTACCAAACACTTTAGTCATAAGTGACTCTATAGTCAGGCACACTGATGTCCCACTCACCAGGCTGAACAAGGAGAAAATTACAATCAGCTGCCTGTCGGGTGCCAGGATCCGCCACATAACGCATGCACTCAAGTCAATCCACAACAAGTACAAATATGACTCTGTCATTGTCCATGCTGGAGTAAATGACTTGAGACGTACCTCCCTGGACTACATGAAAAGAGACATGGAAGAGCTCTTGGATCATGTGACCCAGGCAGGTATGACCCTAGCCCTGAGTAGCATCCTGCCTTTGCCCAGAATGATACCACAGTATAAGGACAAAATGATTGACTTCAACAATTGGCTAAGCTTCTGGTGTCATTCAAAGGGGATCCAGTATTTGTCTGCCTGGGAAGACATGATCGACAAACCACAATGCTTTGCCAGAGATGGTCTGCACTGTCACCCCTGGGATTCAGGTTGCTGGCTAAAGCTCTTGCCACCCCTATAGTGCCTTTTTTAGGCAAGGTTCAAAGGACAAAACCACCACCGTAACAGACACAAGCATGCAAAATCTGAAGGTAATGCTACTCAATGCTAGAAGTCTAAACCTCAAAATGCACTATCTCGAGGCACTCCTAAAAATGGAGAACATCGATATCTGTGCAATAACTGAGACCTGGTTCAAGGCTCCAGAGAACACCCCTGCAATACCAGGCTAAAATTCTTACCACACTTTTCGGCCACAAAACCAAGACCGAAACACTTAAGGCGGAGGAGTGTCCATATTCACCAAGGATATTCATACCTCCAGGCTAGTTGCCCAACACAATGCATCTGAAATTCTCCAGGTGCATCTAACACTAGGTAAGACTGCAATCCAAACTGTAGCTTGCTACAGATCCCCCACCGTACTCCAAGATTCTCACTACACCTTCCTAAACATACTGGAAAATATTAAGATACAACCAAACACCCTAATACTAGGTGATTTCAACTACCGTGCCATTAATTGGGAAAACTACTCAGGTACCAACTCCTTTTCCCAGCGGTTCTTGGAATTCATAAATTCCAATGCCCTGGATCAACTAATCCATTGACCCACCAAGGGCTCCAATATCCTAGACCTGGTCATTACCAACATGGGAGATAGATGCTCCACACCAGTGGTCACCCCCTCATTGGTCAGGTCTGACCATGAGCAAATCACCCTTGACATCCACATCCCACCCCCACCCCCCAGTAAGGAAACCTCCTTAAAAAACTTCTCCAAAGCCAACTTCATGCTACTGAAGTCAGAAGTGACAAACTTCACAACACCCACGCAGACGGGATCTGGAAGTTCAACTGCAGAATCCTACACTGAGGCACTGTACGAGCACATCCACTCGTGCATGAATCGTGCCATCCCAAATAGAACCAAGATGCTCTTCTCCAAAAAAAGGAAGCCAATCTGGTGGTCCCCTGCTATAAACAAACTATACAACAGAAGGAAAAAAACTGTTGCAGAAAAGAGGAAAATCCCAGGATGCAAAAAACTCCTTCACCAGCCTCAGTAAGAAGCTGAGATCCCTCATAAAATCCTCAAAAGCTAGTTACGAAAATAAAATTGCCAAAGATTCCAAAGACAACCACAAGGCATTCTATAGTTATGTCAAGAATCTAAATGGCAATGCTCAAATCTGCTCTGAACTACAACAGAATGGCATTAAATATACTGATCCCAAGGATATTGCCAATATCCTGGCAGATCAATTTAGTGCCAACTTCACTCCCCTCTCACCCCCTAAAGGGCCCATCTCAATACCAAAAGATTGCCAAATTCCGATAATCACAGCCACACAGGTAGAAACAGCACTCTCCAAAGCTAAGAATACAGCATCCATGGGACCAGATGACATCCCAGGCTGTGTACTACATGAACTACAAAATGAACTAGCACCCCACCTGAGTGTCATGTTTAAT